>NC_088242.1:44651012-44773512 GCF_036934945.1 Oncorhynchus masou masou
GATCCCTTATTGATGTCACTTATTGAATCCATTTCTATCCGTGTTGATGAGGGGAGGCAGGTGAGAGATGGATTTTTAAGCCTTGAGACAATTGAGACATGGATTGTGTATGTGTGCCATTCAGAGGGTGAACGGGCCAGACAAAAGATTGAAGTGCCTTTGAACAGAGTATGGGGAGAGATGCCAGGCACACCGGTTTGTGTCAAGAACAGCAACGCTGCTGGGTTTTTCACACTCAACAGTTTTCCATGTGTATCAATAATGGTCCACCACTGAAAAATGACATCCAGTCAACTTGACACAATTGTGTGAAGCATTGGAGTCAACATCATTGTGGAAAGCTTTGGACACCTTATGGAGTACATGCCCTGACGAAATGAGGCTGTTCTGAGGGCAAAAGGGGAGGTGCAACTCATTATTAGAAAGATGTTCTTAATGTTTTGTGCACTCAGTCTACATATACAAAAGTATGTGGACACACCTTCAAATTAGTGGATTCGGCTATTTCAGCCACACCCATTGCTAACAGGTATATAAAGTCCTCTCTCAGAGCTTTAAAGACAATTCATTCGACCTCATGGCTTTGTATTTGCTGACATGCACTGTCAACTGTGGGACCTTCTATAGACAGGTGTGTAACTTTACAAATCATGTCCAATTAATTGAATTTACCACAGGTGGACTCCAATCAAGTTGTAAAAACATCTCAAGGATGATCGATAGAAACAGGATGTACCTGAACTCAATTTCAAGTCTCACTTTGTCATTATGGGGTACCGTGTGTAGATTGCTGAGGAATGTTTCAAATGTAATCCATTTTAGAATAAGGCAACATTTGGAAATAGTCAAGGGGTATGATTACTTTCTGAAGGCAAGTATTCAGACCCCTTGACTTTTCCCACATTTTGTTTCGTTACAGCCTATTCTGAAATGGATTAAATAAACATATTAAACATAAAAAATACAGAAATACCTTATTTACATAATTATTCAGACCCTTTGTTATGAGACTGGAAATTGAGCTCAGGTGGATCCTGTTTCCATTGATCATCCTTGAGATGCATCTACAACTTGATTGGAGTCCACCTGTGGTAAATTCAATTGATTGGACATGATTTGGAAAGGCACACTCCTGTCTATATAAGGTCCCACAGTTGACAGAACAAAAACCAAGCCATGAGGTCAAAGGAATTGTCCATGGAGCTCTGAGACAGGGAATGGTACCAAAACATTTCTGCTGCATTGAAGGCTCCCAACAACATAGTGGCCTCATTCATTCTTAATGCAAGAAGTTTAAAACCACCAAGACTCTTCCTAGAGCTGGCCGCCTGGCAAAACTGAGCAGTCGGGGAAGAAGGGCCTTGGTCAGGGAGGTGATGGTCACTGAGCTCTAGAGTTCCTCTGTGGAGATGGGAGAACCTTCCAAAAGGACAACCATCTCTGCAGCACTCCACCAATCAGCCCTTTATGGTAGAGTGGCCAGACGGAAGCCACTCCTCAGTAAAAGGCTCATGACAGCCTGCTTGGAGTTTGCCAAAAGAAACCTAAAGACTCTCAGACCATGAGAAAAAAGAATCTCTGGTCTGATGAAACCAAGATTGAACTCTTTGACCTGAATGCCAAGTGTCACGTCTGGAGGAAACCTGGTACCATCCCTACGCTGAAGCATGGTGGTGGCAGCATCATGCTGTGGGGACTGGGAGACTGGGAGACTAGTCAGGATCGAGGCAAAAGTAAATGGAGCAAAGTACAGAAAGATCATTGATGAAAACCTGCTCCAAAGAGCTCAGGGCCTCAGACTGGGGTGAAGGATCACCTTCCAACAGGACAACAACCCTAAGCACACAGCCAAGACAACACAGAAGTGGCTTCGGGAGAAGTCTCTGAATGTCCTCGAGTGGCCTAGTCAGAGCCCGGACTTGAACCCGATCAAAAATCTCTGGAGAGACTTGAAAATAGCTCTGCAGAAACGCTCACCATCCAACCTGACAGAGCTTGAGAGGATCTGCAGAGAAGAATGGGAGAAACTCCCCAAATACAGGTGTGCCAAGCTTATAAAAAAACTATTTAATCCATTTTAGAATAAGGCTGGAAAGTAACAAAATGTGTAAAAAGTCAAGGGGTCTAAATACTTTCCAAATGCACTATTTACTGTATCTATAAGTCTTTGTTAGGTAAAGCATCGCCTCATCTCAGCTCACTGGTCACCATAGCAGCGCCCACCCATAGCACGTGCTCCAGCAGGTATATTTCACTGGTCATCCCCAAAGCCAACTCCTGCTTTGGCCACCTTTCCTTACAGTTCTCTGCTGCCAATCACTGGAACAAATTGCAAAAATCACTGAAGCTGGAGTCTTATATCTCCCTCACTAACTTTAAGCATCAACTGTCAGAGCAGCTTGCCGATCATTGCTCCTGTACACAGCCCATCTGTAAATAGCCCACCCAACTACCTCATACTATTGTCTATTTTTTTGCTCCTTTGCAGCCCAGTATCTCTACTTACACATTCATCTTCTGCACATCTATCACCCCAGTGTTAATGCTAATGTAATTAATTTGCCACTATGGCCTATTTATTGCCTTACCTCCCTAATCTTACTACATTTGCACACACTGTATATAGATGCTTCTATTGTGTTATTAACTGTACATTTGTTTATCCCATGCGTACCTCGGTGTTGTTTGTGTCGCCCTGCTTGGCCAGTGTCACGCGGGACTAGGTGGGTGCAGGAATCAGACGCAGAGAGAGAGTAACGGAGTAAAGTGCTTTACTTTTGCACACCACACTGATAAGCCCAACACAATACAGGGCGCAGGACACTATACTAGACAACCCAAAACCACAGGGTGTCCAGTATAGAAAATAAAATACACCACGACCTAACATGCACACAAAAGACAATCCCGCACAAAACAAGGGTGGGTCAAACTACTACATATAGGGAAGCTAATTAAACCAAAACACACACAGGTGAAACTAATAAGACAAACCAACAGACAAACGAAAAAGCGATCGGTAGCGGCTAGTAGACCGGTGACGACGACCGCTGAGCACCGCCCGAACAGGCAGGGGAGCCAACTTTGGCGGAAGTCGTGACAGCCAGATCGCTGTTGTAAATGAGAACTTGTTCTCAACTGGCCTACCTGGTTAAATAAAGGTGAAATAAATAAAAAATATATTTTTTAAAATATTTTTTTCTGGATTTTGGAAATTCTCCTGTGACCCCGTTTTCATACCAGGCAATCCCACATGGGGTCACGACCTCTAGTTTGGTAAACGCTGCGCTAGTTAGACAAACTTGTAAATGCCATAGGTTGGTGCAGTGGTCTAAGGCACTGCATTGCAGTGCTAGCTGTGCGACTAGAGATTCTGGGTTACAGTCCAGGCTCTGTCGCAGATGGCCACGACCGGGAGACCCATGGTGTGGCGCACAATTGGCCCAGCATCGTCCGGGTTAGGGGAGGGTTTGGCCGGCAGGGATGTCCTTGTCTCATCTTGCACTAGCGACTCCTGTGGCGTGCCAGGCGCATGCACGCTGACAAGGTCACCAGGTGTATGGTGTTTCCTCCGACACATTGGTGCAGCTGGCTTCAGGGTCAAGTGGGCATTGTGTCAAGAACCAGTGCGGCTTGGTTGGGTTGTGTTTCGGAGGACGCACTGCTCGCGATCTTCGCCTCTCCCGGGTCCATACGGGAGTTGCAGCGATGAGACAAGACTGTAACTACCAATTGGATACCACTAAATTGGGGAGTAGAAGGGGGTAAATTTTTTTTTACAAAATTAAAAAGGAAATGCCATAGGTTATATATCATCCCATCTGTCAGTGCCTGTCTTAACTACATCAAATCGATGTAAAGAAGCTAGCTAAGATAGCCAGCTATGTTAGTGAGCAAGCTAGCTAGGCAAGTTGACGCAATTCTTCTGCGCTCCAAATTCTTGTCTTCAACAACCACATTCAGATTAAACAATAGCCTACTTGTCGGTTGCTCATTTAGCTAACTTATTTCCTTAATTGTAATTCCATTTTGCATTGATTAGTGATCTCCCACTGTGCCTCTTTTATTGGCCAACAACAACAATAAACTACACGCATGAAACGTGTTTAGGCTATGCAGTATATATTTTAATGGGGCGTATGTCATAAAAGCTATATTCAAAAGTGTTTTATTAAATTAAGAATTTAAATTCTCATGGTATATAGATGAATAACAAACTAAAAACTTTAAAGCCATCACTGGTGAGCTGACCCAGTTGGAACAGGACTTAGTTGTAAGATCATGGGAGATCTGGGAATAAAGGACAATTATGCATTTCACATGTCTGTGTGTGTTCAACTGGCATAGTAATGGCGTATGCCTCTCGTTCTATCAATCAAACACACAAATGCGTCTATACACCTACATACACGTATTCACCAACACACACACACACACACACACACACACACACACACACACACACACACACACACACACACACACACACACACACACACACACACACACACACACACACACACACACACACACACACATACAATATCCCATATCCTTATAGATGGGAAAGATGGAACAACTGGAAGTCTGAGGGAGGTAAGCACATGTGAACATATGCTTTCCTGTGTGCGTTTGCCATGTGTGTGTCTGTGTTCATTTCATGGTCACAAAGTGGAGGCTAGGTGAGCATTGGCAGACGCTCAGATCAGCAGGTACGCTTTTATGAATGGGGCAGCCACGCCACAAAGGGAATTCCTGCCGCCAGTGTGTGTGTGTTTTAGTGATATCATTAGCCAGGGCAGCCCTGGGTTGGTGTGTGTGACATTAGCCAGGTTGGGAATATGAGTTCCAGGGGCCGGGAGCGGGAGCGGGAGCGGTACTGTCTAGGCAGAAAGCCAAACCAGTGGCACACTCATAAACAGACACGAGACGGTGAGTTACCTCTTCTAACTGTGCCAGCGATCCGGGCAGTCTCTCTCCCTACCTCCCGCCTCCTTCAAAAGTGATAGCCAGTTGGAGGTAAGGGTTGCCATGTGGACAGCCCAAGGCGGTGACTCAATATAGCCCTGGCTGTGTTCTAGGATCTTGGGAAAGTCCTCTGGTCCACAACATGCCAAGAAACACTATCTGATATACTAAGCATATGTGAGAAGAGGAAACTAATGAATTTGAGTGTGAAGTGTGCACGTAAAAACATGTTTACAAACGCACTCTGACACTCAAGTAGGGTTTCCACCACTTCCCCAGTTGGCTAGACAAAGTTCCGCCCCCATTACATTTTCAACTGGAGCACGCGGAGCAAGACGCAGGGGATTATGGGCTCGTGAGCGGCGCAAACCCTGCAAGTGGAGCAATAGAAAACATTCAGCTCTGCCCTAATTTATGCAAATTGCACACGGACACCGCTGCTGTCAACCGATCAGGTGGGGAGCAGATGTTTGCTTGAAAATGTTGTGTTCATGAAACATCGTTTCGCCTGTCATTAGTTCTGGGCAAACAACAACAACAACATTGAGGAAAGCAAATCTTCGCTGTGTCTAGTTTTCCAATTCAATATGATTTTGCTTTGCTAGAATACAGATAGAAATTCATAAGGTCAGTGACATGTAGGAGGATTGTAGAGGTTGTTGGTGTTGATGGTGGGTAAATAGAGATTTGCACAACCATGTTTGCTTATGCCACTAGCTAACTATGAACATCAAGCAATATAAACCTAAAAACTGTGATCAAAGCCACCATTTGTGATGGTGGTCAGATGGTCAGATGAAGCAGATGCTAAACTACAGGACTGTTTTGCTATCACAGACTGGAACATGTTCTTCCGGTGGCATTGAGGAGTACACCACATCAGTCACTGGCTTTATCAATAAGTGCATCGAGGACGTCGTCCCCACAGTTACTTTACGTACATACCCCAACCAGAAACCATGGATTACAGGCAACATTCACACTAGGCTAAAGGGTAGAGCTGCCGCTTTCAAGGTGTGGGACTCTAACCCAGAAGCTTATAAGAAATCATGCTATGCTCTGTGACGAACCATCAACCAGGCAAAGCGTCAATACAGGGCTAAGATTGAATCTGTAATACCAACATGTTTCAAGCAGACCACCATAGTCCCTGTGCCCAAGAACATGAAGGCAACCTGCCTAAATGACTACAGACCCGTAGCAACACATTTGCCACGCTGATCCTCAACACTGGAGCCCCTCAGGGGTGCGTGCTCAGTCCCGTCCTGTACTCCCTGTTAACCTACGACTGCATAGCCAGGCACAACTCCAATACCATCATTAAGTTTGCAGAAGACACAACAGTGGTAGGCCTGATCACCGACAAAAACGAGACAGCCTATAGGGAGGAAGTCAGAGACCTTGCTTGGTGGTGCCAAAATAACAACCTATCCCTCAACGTAACCAAGACTAAGGAGATGATTGTGGACTACAGGAAAAAGAGGACGGAGCACACCCCCATTCTCATCGACGAGGCTGTGTGGAGCAGGTTGAGAGCTTCAAGTTCCTTGGTGTCCACATCTTCAACAAACTAGAATGGTCCAAACACACCAAGACAGTCGTGAAGAGGGCATGACAAAGCCTATTCCCCCTCAGGAAACTAAAAAGATTTGGCATGTGTCCTCAGATCCTCAAAAGGTTCTACAGCTGCAACAGCGAGAGCATTACTGCCTGCTACGGAAATTGCTCAGCCTCCGACCGCAAGGCACTACAAAGGGTAGTGCGTACGGCCCGGTACATCACTGAGGGTAAGCTGCCTGCCATCCAGGACCTCTACACCAGGCAGTGTCAGAGGAAGGCCCTAAAAATTGTCAAAGACCCCAGCCACCCCAGTCATAGACTGTTCTCTCTACTACCGCACGGCAAGCGGTACCAGAGTGCCAAGTCTAGGACAAAAAGGCTTCTCAACAGTTTTTACCCCTAAGCCATAAGACTCCTGAACAGGTAATCAAATGGCTACCTGGACTATTTGCATTGTGTCACCCCCCCCCCAACCCGTCTTTTACGCTGCTGCTACTCTCTGTTTATCATATCTGCAAAGTCACTTTAACAATACATTCATGTACATACTACCTCAATTGGCCTGACCAACCAGTGGCTAACCGAGCTATATGCATTGTGTCCCGTCACCCAACACCCGCCAAACCCTCTTTTACACTACTGCTACTCTCTGTTTATCATACAGTGGGGCAAAAAAGTATTTAGTCAGCCACCAATTGTGCAAGTTCTCCCACTTAAAAAGATGAGAGAGGCCTGTAATTTTCATCATAGGTACACTTCAACTATGACAGACAAAATGAGGGGAAAAAATCCAGAAAATCACATTGTAGGATTTTTGCAAATTATGGTGGAAAATAAGTATTTGGTCAATAACAAAAGTTTATCTCAATACTTTGTTATATACTGTATCCTTTGTTGGCAATGACAGAGGTCAAACCTTTTCTGTAAGTCTTCACAAGGTTTTCACAAACTGTTGCTGGTATTTTGGCCCATTCCTCCATGCAGATCTCTTCTAAAGCAGTGATGTTTTGGGGCTGTTGCTGGGCAACACAGACTTTCAACTCTCTCCAAAGATTTTCTGTGGGGTTGAGATCTGGAGACTGGCTAGGCCAGTCCAGGACATTTAAATGCTTCTTACGAAGCCACTCCTTCGTTGCCCGGGCGGTGTGTTTGGGATCATTGTCATGCTGAAAGACCCAGCCACGTTTCATCTTCAATGCCCTTGCTGATGGAAGGAGGTTTTCACTCAAAATCTCACGATACATGGCCCCATTCATTCTTTCCTTTACACGGATCAGTTGTCCTGGTCCCTTTGCAGAAAAACAGCCCCAAAGCATATTGTTTCCACCCCCATGCTTCACAGTAGGTATGGTGTTCTTTGGATGCAACTCAGCATTCTTTGTCCTCCAAACACGACGAGTTGGGTTTTTACCAAAAAGTTATATTTTGGTTTCATCTGACCATATGACATTTTCCCAATCTTCTTCTGGATCATCCAAATGCTCTCTAGCAAACTTCAGACGGGCCTGGACATGTACTGGCTTAAGCAGGGGGACACATCTGGCACTGCAGGATTTGAGTCCAATGTGATTTTCTGGATTTTTTCTCTCTCATTTTGTCTGTCATAGTTGAAGTGTACCTATGATGAAAATTACAGGCCTATCTCATCTTTTTAAGTGGGAGAACTTGCACAATTGGTGGCTGACTAAATACTTTTTTGCCCCACTGTATATGCATAGTCACTTTAACCATATCTACATGTACATACTACCTCAATCAGCCTGACTAACCGGTGCCTGTATATAGCCTCGCTACTGTCTTTTTACTGTTGTTTTTATTCCTTTACTTACTTATTGTCCACATAATACCTTTTCTTGCACTGTTGGTTAGAGCCTGTGAGTAAGCATTTCACTGTAATGCTTACACGTGTGTTGTATTCGGCACATGTGACAAATAAACTTTGATTTGAATTAAATTGTAAAATTTGACCACCAAAGGATAGAAATCACCACATTGCATTCGGAAAGTATTCAGACCCCTTGACAATTTCCACATTTTGTGGAATTATAAAATTATAAAATTATAAAATTAATAAAATTGTTTTTCCCCTCGTCAATCTAAACACAATACCCCATAATGACAAAGCAAAAACATGTTTTTTTTCAAATGTTGCTAATTTATATATATGAAAAATGGAAAAATTACATTTATAAAATTATTTGTACTTTGTTAAAGCACCTTTGGTAGCGATGACAGCATCAAGTCTTCTTGGTTATGACGCTACAAGTTTGGAACACCTGTATTTGGGGAGTTTCTCACATTTTTCTCTACAGATTCTCTCAAGCTCTGTCAGGTTGGATGGGGAGGGTTGCTGCACAGATAATTTCAGGTCTCTCCAAAGATGTTCGATCGGGTTCAAGTCAGGCTCTGGCTGGCCCACTCAAGGACATTCAGAGACTTGTCCGAAAGCCATTGCTGTGCTGTCTTGGCAGTGTGCTTAGGGTCGTTGTCCTGTTGGAAGGTGAACCTTCGCTCCAGTCTATGGTCCTGAGCGCTCTCTGTACTCTGCTCCGTTCATCTTTGCCTCGATCCTGAGTAGTCTCCCAGTCCTTCCCGCTGAAAAACATCCCCACAGCATGATGCTGCCACCACCATGCTTCACCATAGGGATGGTAACAGGTTTCCTCCAGATGTGACACTTGGCATTCAGGCCAAAGAGTTTAATCTTGGTTTCATAAGACCAGAGAATCTTGTTTCTCATGGTCTGAGAGTCTTTCGTTGCCTTTTGGCAAACTCCAAGCGGCAAGTCATATGCCTTTTACTGAGGAGTGGCTTCTGTCTGGCCATTCTACCATAAAGGCCTGATTGGTGGAGTGCTGCAGAGATGGTTGTCCTGTTCTCCCATCTCCACAGAGGAACTTCTGTAGCTCTATCACAGTGACCATCATGTTCTTGGTCATCTCCCTTCTCCACCGATTACTCAGTTTGTCAGGGTGGTGAGCTCTAGGAAGAGTCTTGGTGGTTCCAAAATACTTCCATTTAAGAATGATGGAGACCACTGTGTTTTTGGGGACCTTCCAATACTGCAGACATTTTTTGGTACCCTTCCCCAGATCTGTGCCTGGACACAATCCTGTCTAAATGCTCACGGACAATTCCTCCGATCTCATGGCTTGGTTTTTGCTCTGACATGCACTGTCAACTGTGGGACCTTTGATAGAGAGGTGTATGTCTATCCAAATAATGTCTAATCAATTAAATGTACCACAGGTGGACTCCAATCAAGTTGTAGAAACATCTCAAGGATGATCAATGGAAACAGGATGCACCTGAGCTCAATTTGAGGGTCTGAATAATTATGTAAATAAGATATATCAGTTTTTTATTTCTAAAAACCTGTTTTTGCTTTGTCATTATGGGGTATTGTGTGTAGATTGATGAGGGACATTTAAAAAAAAATCTATTTTAGAATAAGGCTGTAACGTAACAAAATGTGGAAAAATTCTAGGGGTCTGAATACTTTCCGAATGCACTGTTCATGTACACACACTCTCACAATTTCACATATATGCAGACATGCAACCGCCTACTCACCCAACCACAAAAAAAATGAATAACAGCCTTGTACCCCACCCACCCACACACACCCACCCACACACACACACACCCACCCACACACTTACCACAGCTCCTGTCACCTTTCAATATAAAAAGAGGCCCTTCATTGAATCCCCATCTCAGCCACCTCTATAATGAGCAATAACAAAAGGTATAGTAATAGTGCTAGTGGGAGGGAAAAATCCAGACACGCACGCACGCACGCACACACACACACACACACACACACACACACACACACACACACACACACACACACACACACACACACACACACACACACACACACACAGCTGTAAGCCCCCTGCCCCAGGGCCGGTCCCGACGCGGTCTATAGAGGCCTAAAGGGGACCGAGGTTGGTGTGTGTGTGTTTGTGTGGGTGTCTGCCTCGGCCCCTTCCCCTCTGAAGCGGATCCTGGTGACAGGAGAAGGTGGTGGGCTTGGCAGGCGCCGGCGGTTGGAAGGTGATTTTCTTGGCAAGACTTGTGGACCAGGCCCGGGGCAGACCGCTCTCTCTCAGGCGCCTGTGTGGTCCTGGATCAGATTAGCGCCCCAGCCCACTCAAACACACACACGTAGACGCACACGCACACACACACACACACACACACACACACACACACACTGGATATACAAATCTGCTCTCAAACACACATCGATACACACACTCAGAAACACAAAAGTAGACACGCACACACTGATAAACATTATCCACTCCCACACAAACTCACTCAGACAAATCCCCTGTTCACATACAGTTAGGCTCAGCCAGCCAGCCAGACAGATAAGACATAGTGGCGAAAAGAAAACAGATAACCAAGAAAAAAGCAGAAGGGCCAGGGAGGTTGGAATGAAAAGCGAGTTTTTATGGCAAAGTGCCCTGGGGCATAACATGAAACAGTTACTTAATCGTATTTTCTCATGCACACACACACACACACACACACACACACACACGCACACACACGCACACACACACACACACACACACACACACACACACACACACACACACACACACACACACACACACACACACACACACACACACACACACACACACACACACACACACACACACACACACACACACACACACAGAGAGACTGTATCGAATTAAGGCTAGAGGGATCTAACGGATGAAAGTCAGTTTGTGTGTGTAGGTACCAGCATGTGTGTGTGGTTCTGTGTCCATATGAGTCGACACATGTATACTGTCCGTTATTTTCTCTGCCCGTGTTCTCCTGTGTAGCAGTATTAGTGTGTCTTTACCTGTCTATGACGATGATGATGACGATGATGATGATGGTGTGTGTTTAATGGTTGTCTTCTTGTTTGTTTGTGCATGGCTATTTGCTTAGAAAGCCCTGAGGGCGATGTGTAGCGATGGGCGGTGGGCTATTTATACTATGTCCAGGCCTAATTAATGTGGATGTTTAGGGCTGTGTGACAGGGCATGTACAACTCTGTGTGGGGAGTATGGGTCTATTTATTGATATGTAAACACATCTCTTTAATTTTCTCTCTTTCTCCCGCTCTTTCCCTCTCCTTGTGGCTATTGAACTGCATTGATTTTGAACTGCTGCTACACCTCAGAGTGTGTTTGTGTTACAGTTTCCTTTCCCAGCGCACCAACACAGCTTGACAGAAGGTGTGGTCCCGGTGGTTGGCTAACGAGCGCTCGCTAATGACAGGAGGAGCCATTGTTATGACATCAGTGGATTCTGATTGAAGGCATATGGATGGGAGGAGAAGGGATAGGAGTGGATTCCCTCAAGACTTGCGGTGAGACAGAGAGCACATGCTGTACAGCCAGTAACTCTCGGTGTATGTGTGGGTGTGTGGGTGTGTGTGTGTGTGTGTGTGTGTGTGTGTGTGTGTGTGTGTGGTGTGTGTGTGTGTGCGCGTGCGCGTGCGTACGTCAGTGGAGGCTCCTTATCAGAGGAAGGGGAGGACAATCCAAGTGAATTTCATAAGAATGTCAATAGTGAAACTTTAAAAAAGCTATCCTTTTTAGATAAAACTATACTAAATATACATCACCAAATGATGAAGGTAATGAAGGTCTACAGTCGCCTCAACAGCACTCTCTGGGTACACTGACTTCAATACAAAACCTAGGAAGCTCATGGTGCACACCCCCTTCCATAGACTTACACACTAATTATGACAACCTCCGGAGGATGTTCTCCAACCGATCAGAGCTCTTGCAGCATGAACTGACATGTTGTCCAGCCAATCAGAGGATCAGTGAATGAATCTAGTAGTGAAAGCATAAGCTACAGCTAGCTAGCACAACAGTGCATAAAATGTGGTGAATAGTTGACTCAAAGAGAGAAAATGACAATAATTGAACAGCATTGAACAAATACATTTCTTCAAAAATGAAGGAGAAGCAGGAGAGAGGGAGAGAAAGAAAGAGATAGAGAGCTAGCTATAGTTTGTTGTATTTTTTCACGTTCTCCTACTTATATTTTTTTCACTTTCACTTACTTAGCTAGCGAATGCAGCTAGCTAGTTTAGCCTACTCAAACACCCGGCTCAAACAGAGAAGGATGCTATGTTAGCTAGCTGGCTATGGCTATCCAACAGAGAGAGATGCTATGTTAGCTAGCTGGCTAAGGCTATCCAACACTGGAACTCTTCCAAGTCAAGGTAAGCTTTTGGTTTTATTAATTTATTGCCACTGAAGTCCACAAGCGAAGGGAAAAGGTGAAAGGAGGAGAGTGAGTAGATGCGAGAAGGAATTATACAATGAGCAAAGTGATCGTGCTGTTTGTGGCTGCTATGAAAGTGAACTGTGTGTGCGGGTGATCAGTGGTGTATTCTTTCCGCCGATTCTGTTGAAAACGTTTCTTAAACGGAGTCAAACGGAACGAAATGGGGATAAACATACCTGAATTTGTCCATTAGAAACTCTTGATTGTAACTGTTTGGACAAATGATTACACCCTAAAACTGCTCAATTCAGGCAAGAGTGTACAAGGCGGTATTGACTGTGTCACTATCTGTCACCTTGATTACTCTCTTTTTTTTTTCTCGACCTGTGCACCTATGCTGTAAACTTTCAGTCGAGGGCTAGGTTGTAGCAACGTCATGATGGGTATAGGGAAAATTTGAGTATCATGTAATAGCCTAAACCTATCAATGTTACCTTGAGCTGGGTGAATGGAATATGAATGACATTCATCCAATATGCTGTAAAAGAATAAGCCCATGCTCATAACAAAAATGTCTGTCCTCCCTAATCTTAAACGGCACCGACCGCCACTGGTGTGCGTGAAAAAGTATTTTCAAATTATTTCATATAAAAATCCCACTATATCTATTTGAAAATTATTATATCCAGATACATTATTTAAAAAAAGAAACAGATCTGGGTTCAATGCACTGGAGTATTTATTTGTATTTGATTATCTTCAAATACATGCCAATACATTCCAAGTGTATTTCAAAATACACAACTACATGTGTTTTCCCCCCACAATGATCAAAATACTTACTTCCAAATGACTTTGAAAGTTATTGAAATACCCTAAATAGTATTTTAACCCATGTCTGTGACAGAGGAGAAAGGAAAAAGAGATGTTGGGGAGAGATGCAGCAGTGCCTAAACCATGACCGTACACACACGCAGCACACACACATGCACAGACACACACACTTTGACAAACACCCTTTGCCATTCACATTACCCCCAAAATGTAAATACAGCTATGCCCTTGAAAGCCATGGCTGTGTGAAGCATTGGCATTGCAGATCCCTCCATTCCATTCCATGCTGTGGAGACTAAATAAGGACACTCCCTATAGACAGCTAGGCCATGAACTTGCCTATACTTATTTGATTGTACTTGATCAATTGAACAAACTCACTGAACCCCATGGATCAATATAGAGCGGTGCGGCTTTCTATGTAAATTGTTTTTTTAATTGAACAAGATTTTGGAACAGGTACGAACACAATTCCCCAGAAGAGCGATTCATTTTAAGTGGGTTGTGGGAATGCACTCGGGCTCCTGAGTGGTGCAGCGGTCTAAAGCTCTGCATCTCAGTGCAAGAGGCGTCACTACAGACCCTGGTTTGAATCCAGACTGTATCACAACTGGTCGTGATTGGGAGTCCCATAGGGCGGCGCACAATTGGCCCAGTGTCGTCCGGGTTTGGCCAGTGGAGACCGTCATTGTAAATAAGAATTTGTTCTTAACGGACTTGCCTAGATAAATAAAGGCAGAGCTGGGGTGCCACAGTGTAGTACCCTAACCTGACCTATAGGGGGCAATGTGAGGCAAGGGGAGGGGCAACCGTACCCTTTCTCCACCACTGTAATATTGATTTAACTGTTGCAGCCCTGGGCAGTAGCCTGAGGACATACGACCTACCCAATCCTCTCATATCCATAGGATGACTAGGGTGTAGGGGCTAGGGGTCGATTTGGAACGCAGTAAAATAAGTGGCTAGACAGAGTGACTAAAGCAGTTATTCTATAGCATCTATTCGATAAGTATATCTCACCTCTGCATTATGTGTCCCTAGTGTACCTCTTTCGGTGAATCTAGCATAGATTAGGCTCAGACCTAAACCCTGCTTATACAAATGTATGAAGTAAGATGATATTATGTAGTCGTAGGCTGTTGGATCATTATACAGTACTTTGGGATCTATCTTCTTCCCGAGCCAGCACAGAGATTGTACACAGCCTAAGCTCGTTATTAAAGGGAGATTTGTCTTCAATAATCTTTGCCATACAGCTTATCCATGTGGGAGGAGATGGGGATGGAGGGAGGGAAGTAGGGAGGGATGGAGAGAGAAGGTGGAGGAGGTTTGGTTGGCTCGCTGGGGGCAGAAGAGCAGCATGCATGTGTGATATCGAGTAGGGAGAAGTGGTGGGGAGAATACTGTCGCAATCGCAAGTTGACATCGCAGGAGATTCGCGCACACGATCACGAGCACACACACATAAAGAAACATACACACACAGGGGTGGAAGGGGAGTGTGGGCGGGAGCGCGGAGATCCTCACAAGACACATAAACATTGCGCACACACACAAACACACACAGACACACACAGACACACACAAAAAACATGAGAGATCGCACAGAGACACTGATGCTATACATATCGTATCAGCACCTAAGTATCATGATAATATCGTATCGTGATGTTCCTGGCAATTCCCAGCCCTAGTGTTAACAGTGGTGAGGATTCACTCTCAAAGCCCTCCTCCCTCCCTCCCTCCCTCCCACTGGACACAGATATCAATTCAACCAGTCCATAATACGTTGGTTCAACGTAAATTCATTGAAATGACGTGGAAACAATGTAGATTCAACCAGTGTGTGCCCCCTACTTCTCTCTCTTTCTCTCTCTGTCCCCTGCCAGCTGCTTTTCCAAGCAGTATAAATCATATCCCCATCTCACATTCAATACTCCATCAATGCCTGATCCCAATCTATTGTTGTGCTAAATTGCTGCTGCTCTCTGCAGTAGAAAGAAGAGTTGCCTCAGCATTGAAATAGAGGGCGAGAGCGAGAGATGGCGGGGGGAAATCGCTCTATACTCTTGCCCAGTTTCCCAACGCTTGCACACGTGTTACACACACACCGCCAGGAAGCAGCCTCTGGACAGACCTGGGGAGCGAGACATTCTGGATCACACAGCTAGCCAGGCATCTGTAAACATCATCCATCTCTCATCCTGTATGACTCCCTCTCTCTCTATCTCTCTCTCTCTGTGTACCGTGTTTTCTTGCCTTGATGTGAAGGCGCAATGCCGCTATACTGTACAGTATTATGCACCTTGTCCAATAAGTGCATAAATATGGTGGGCCCCATCCACTTACCACAAATGCCTTGTTTGCTAAGTTCGCTGTTCATTAGAACAGTATACGTGATCCAAAATTCTAGCATGGAGAACTGAAAAAGTATAAAATTGAAAAAGTTTATTATGCTGATTTATTGGCGCATTGAACCATGTCGCACGCCGTAGTTTAATCTTAGATGTAAAGTCCCCTGTTTTGAGTACGTACATGGTTCTGGTTCTGGTACTGTTTCTGACCTAGATGTTTGCTTATAAATCGATATGTGGACGCCGTAGATGGAAATGGCTTTGCATTGAGTGGCAGCCCTCATTATCACAGACAAAGGAGTATGTCTCTTCTGCCTGTGTGAAGCAGGATGTGAAATCTGCCGTCACTTGAAGCTGGGATGTCACTCCTCACATGTCATACACTCTTCCGACTGTCCATCAACTTCCGGCTGAACCCTCCATTATGTCACAGTCACTAAAAACGCAGCAGGAGAGAGGTGTTTCGTTGCTATAGCCCATTCAGAGATCGATTTTATAGCCAGTAATCTAAAATAGTTAATAGATTTTAAAACAAAAAAAAACGCTTTCTGTTTGTCATAGATTGGCAATATTAATATGAGATGAAACGCAAGTTCCTCACGAGTTCAGGAGCTCTCTGAGACGTTCACAGCGCTGGGGACAGACGTTTTTAGAAAATATGCACATTTTGTCTAACACTAAATATACAAATATATATTTTATCCATTTATTATACTGTATTTAGAAAAAATACAAGTCATATCAAGCCTTATTCGTACAGTTTTGTCGAATTAGGAAATGCATCATAAAATATTTTTTATCATATTTGTACTGTGCACCTGAGCTTGTGTCCTCAAAAGTGACTACACCTCAGCAATTTATAATTATTTTTACCAGAAAGGTAATATTTGAGCCTTTCTTGGAGTCTGTAGCATTACTAGTTATTGTTTATGGCCCTCTCATGATAAATAATTCATTTTGGTGATTACGTAGATAACATTTTCAATTACATTTAGTTACATTTTAAGAGGTTGAAAAACTCAGTGGAAAGTGAAAATCCTCCTTGCCATTGAGCTATAGGCAGCGCTAGGAGAGCTTGCCCTAAAAGGCAGAGGACTCACCACAGCCATAACCCCACAAACTCTTTACGCCCCCTGGAAGGAAGAGAAGAGACACTGAGAGGTAGCCATCTGGAAAGTGTCAGGTTTAGTTCAAGTAACTTAAAGTGTCGAAGGTTACTCTCTCGTCTCTACTGTAGAAGATCAACATTAGCAACCCCACGGCCAAATCCTAAATAAAGACCTACCAAGACAAGTCTGGCAAGGGGACATGCAGCCATAACATCTCTCTCTCTCTCTCTCTCTCTCTCTCTCTCTCTCTCTCTCTCTCTCTCTCTCTCTCTCTCTCTCTCTCTCTCTCTCTCTCTCTCTCTCTCTCTCTCTCTCTCTCTCTCTCTCTCTCTCTCTCTCTCTCTCTCTCTCTCTCTCTCTCTCTCTCTCTCTCTCTCTCTCTCTCTCTCTCTCTCTCTCTCTCTCTCTCTCTCTCTCTCTCTCTCTCTCTCTCTCTCTCTCTCTCTCTCTCTCTCTCTCTCTCTCTCTCTCTCTCTCTCTCTCTCTCTCTCTCTCTCTCTCTCTCTCTCTCTCTCTCTCTCTCTCTCTCTCTCTCAAAATGATTATAAGTGAGACAGCCAGGTTGGGGGTTGTTAGCTACAGTAGGTGTGTGTGTTGGGTGGGGGCGTGTTTGTGTGTGCATCTCTGTCACACACACAGGTGATCTTCTTCTTGCCTTTTCACGTCACTGCCGCAGAAAGGTGAGCGCGGCTCTGACAGGGTGAGAAAGCCGAGGTTGGGCAGAGTGCTCACACCCGTACGCTATCTACGTGGCGAGACACACACCACTGAGTGTACAGAACAACAGTTTGTGTCAAGAACTGCAACGCTGCTGGGTTTTTCCACGCGCAGTTTCCCGTGTGTATTAAGAATGGTCCACCACCCAAAGGCCATGGGCCAGCATCCCTGTGGAATGCTTTTCGACACCTTGTAGAGTCCATAGCAATGTTGCTTCTAAGCTGCATGCGTGCGGCCACAAAACTCCTCCAGGACTACCATGCAGAAGAAATGCCAGTGACGTGCGAGATTTAACTTCACTGAGTTCGACCCAATAGTTCGCACTATATAGATCAATGTTTTTTTCTGTGATCTAATCAACATTAAATCAGTCCCCTTTTCAATGCAACAAACCAAAACAAATCTAACTTTGCAAGATTAAGTCTGTGATTTTGTTATTGTTATTCTATTGGCTGGGGTAGCCCACGAGTGGTCTTTCAAACACCCATGAGTGAATGCACGTTTCAGATCAGTTCAGATCAGTCGCACATTTGTTGATACAGTATGTGTTGATATTCTTAGCTAGTTAGCGAGTTATTAGCCCAGTTATAGGTAAGTATAGGTCAGCAAAGGGGAGTTTCTGCTTCCTTTAAGAGCACAAAACTTGTAGGTGGGGGGGTGAAACGCAATATTAGGAAAGTGTTCTTAATGTTTACGTCAACTTGGGAAGTTAGGGATGGTTGGAGGCGGGCAATAGGTTTATTTCACACTAGAGTGAGGGAACACTTTGAGATGCTATGTGAGTAGGACATCTATAGGACAATCTATACTTACACTCTTAGAAAAAAACGGTGCTATCTAGAACCTTAAAGGGTTTTCCGGGCTGTCCCTATTGGGGAACCCTTTGAAGAACCCTTTAGGAACTATTTTTTTTTCTCCTAAGAGCGTGTATTATATAGGTTTATTGTCTGAACATATGAAAGGGGACGGGTGCCGTAGGGCACGTATGATACATCTAAAATATAGCGGGATGATGTGTCCCTTGGTGCCTTCTCTTGCCTATGACTTCATACTGGGCTGTATAATATCCTCCATCTATAATGCTGACTGGTGTGACCGATAAAATGGAGTGTTCATCATACGCTACTTTGGTCAAGGGCAAACATCATAAACGTCAACCAGCACGTCAATTAGTGCCCTTAAGTGCTTCCTTAACACTCGAGTGCTGTGTGTCGCCCCTGTATCTTCTGCAGCTTAGTGCCACTTGTAACACACACTCTGACAGCATTCTCAAGGGGCCCCTCTCGAGTGGGGAGTTGACGACATGCCTACTGTGTCCCAACTCCACCCCGACCTAAATCAATATCTAAATTTAAAAAAGACCTATAGTATACTAATGACTCTTTTGAGAGGAGATGGCATATAGGGTGATATATCATCTAACTGTACTTTGTTATTTGTCTATATGCCCTATAGCCTACAGTACAGTGTGTTATTTGTCTATATGCCCTATAGCCTACGGTACAGTGTGTTATTTGTCTATATGCCCTATAGCCTACAGTACAGTGTATTATTTGTCTATATGCCCTATAGCCTACAGTACAGTGTGTTATTTGTCTATATGCCCTATAGCCTACAGTACAGCGTGTTATTTGTCTATATGCCCTATAGCCTACAGTACAGTGTGCTATTTGTCTATATGCCCTATAGCCTACAGTACAGTGTGTTATTTGTCTATATGCCCTATAGCCTACAGTACAGTGTGTTATTTGTCTATATGCCCTATAGCCTACGGTACAGTGTGTTATTTGTCTATATGCCCTATAGCCTACAGTACAGTGTGTTATTTGTCTATATGCCCTATAGCCTACGGTAAAGTGTGTTATTTGTCTATATGCCCTATAGCCTACAGTACAGTGTGTTATTTGTCTATATGCCCTATAGCCTACGGTACAGTGTATTATTTGCATAGCTTGCAGTCGTCACGTTATCCGCTGCAGATTTCTCACATGGAAACACATTGTATACCGAGTCAAATGTGTAAAACGTTTGAATAATTAACGAATCGCCTGAGGGAGCATACATTTTTTTTTTTGCTTTATCTTACCCATACGTTCAATCGTACACCTAAACAGACAAAGGCCCTTTGTACTGTAGCTTGTTCTCTTGCCCACGAAAACAAGTAGAGGAGCTCTATGGAGAGCGATAATAAGTCAACGCATAGCATTGATAACAACTTCATGCTGCTCACCACATTCATGTGATTTGGTCTGTGGGGGTCTTACCCCTTCTCTATGGGATAAAAGTGGATATAGAGTCCTTTGAACCTTTGTTTTTCCATTGGCTCTTTGTTCTTATGAACTTGATCTTTTGAACATACTCCTCCTATGGGTTATTTTAGTTATTTAGTGGGCTTTGAACAACCATCGTTATCTTACAGTAACTGTGAGTTTGTAAGCTCAGTTTCAGCCTTGGATCATACACAGAAGCAGCCATCACAACCTTCACTTCCATTTTTTGTTTTCAATCTAGAACCTCAAACAACCGCAATACAGTACTTCAGTTGCTTCAGCCCACGAAGGGGTCCAATCCGGCCCGCGGGTGGTTTTTAGTAAAAAATAACTAAAAATCAATAATAATAGTAATATATATATATTACATAGGTCTATATATAAAAAGTGCATGTGTGGGAGAGGGTTACAAACTCAACATACTTTAAAATGACGAAAACCGAATGGAAACTATGTAGACATGATTATGTACCTGCATTCAAACAGTATTTTGACTGTGTCCAGCTCGCAAAGCTTCACCAAAATGAAAGCTAAACAGTCAGGGAGCAACGAAAACTCCCAAAACAATGGATAGAGGAATGTTTTCCCCTCATTTTGACGGCAGGGCAATACCTTGTTGAAGTCTGAATGTGCCCGGTGTGGTCGGTGTAAGAGTGGGTCGCTCTAGCTTTAATTTCTGGAAGAACATCTAAATATGAAGCTTGACGTTGCCATGTTGTGTACACTAAATCACTAATCCTGTCACAGTGAACGCTGGTCATTGTGAGAGTTACTTCCTCGCGTCCTTACTTAGCCTACCATACTTACTATACGTCTGTCTAATTCTTAGAAAAACATTAAAGTACATTATCAAGTTGCCATGTTGTATACACTAATAACCCCTCTCTATTTGAGTGGGTTGTTCTATGACTAGGTCAGTACCTAAAAGGAGCAGAGGCAGAGGGCTGTTCACTCCAGTGGAAGCTGGTGTCACTTTAAAGAGCACCTCCTCGGATTTTGCCACCCACCAGCCTCCACTGGTTCGCTCCCATCCGAACTCTGTGTCTCTCTAATGACTCACCCACCCGGCATAGCTTCTCCCTGTACAGACTAAAGACATACCTCCACCTCGTCTGCCTTGTGTACACTTCCAGAGACATAGAGACGAGAGAAAGAGAGAGCATGCGAGGTCACATGAGGGCTTGTTGGATGTTATGCTAATGAATCCAGACATGCATTGTGGATGGATGGATTAGCATTAGCGGCGCGGTCCCTTGGGGAACAACCGCACATTGGAACATTTGAGCCTTCCTGGCTTTCATCGCTAAAGGTCCATTAGCACCACCGCGGCGCGCTAGCTGGCCTTTCTCCGACCCTAGTGTCTGCATGATAAAGCTAATCACATTGTACTGGTATATGTAATTATGTAGCTCATTAAGCTAAAGCCCAGAGATTAACTCATGTGCATAACTGTTTGCTACACCAGGCACACATCCACCACACCTCTATAGCTAATTAATATGACTCCAATGGTTCTATTAGTACCAGTTAGCTGTGCATTAGCGGCGCATAACCCGGTGCCACTGACGTGGCCCACTACCAAGGACTGTGGGCTCTCCTTCTCCATGGCCGATGTGAGAAAAACATTTAAACATGTTAACCCTCGCAAGACTGCCGGCCCAGGCCGCATCCCTAGCCGCGTCCTCAGAGAATGCACAAACCAGCTGGCTCGTGTGTGTACGGGCATATTCAATCTCTCCCTATCTCAGTCTGCTGTCTTCACATGCTTCAAAATGGCCACCATTGTTCCTGTACCCAAGAAGGCAAAGGTAACTGAACATAATGACTATTGCTCCGTAGCACTCACCTCTGTCATCATAAAGTGCTTTGAGAGACGAGTCAAGGATCATATCACATCCACCTTACCTGCCACCCTAGACCCACTTCAATTTGCTTACCGCCCCAATAGATCCACAGATGATGCAATCGCCATCACCCTACACACTGCCCTATCACATCTGGACAAGAAGTATACCTACAGTTGAAGTCAGAAGTTTACATACACTTAGGTTGGAGTCATTAAAACTAGTTTTTCAACCACTCCACAAATTCCATGTTAACAAACTATAGTTTTGGCAAGTCGGTTAGGACATCTACTTTGTGCATGACACAATTTTTCCAACAATTGTTTACAGACAGATTATTTCACATTTAATTCATGCATCACAATTCCAGTGGGTCAGAAGTTTACATACACTAAGTTGACTGTGCCTTTTCTGGAAAAATCCAGAAAATTATGTCATGGCATTAGAAGCTTCTGATAGGCTAATTGACATCATTTGAGTCAATTGGAGGTGTACCTGTGGATGTATTTCAAGGTCTACCTTCAAACTCAGTGCCTCTTCATCTGTACAAACAATAGTACGCAAGCATAAACACCATGGGACCACGCAGGAAGGAGACATGTTCTGTCTCCTAGATATGAACGTACTTTGGTGAGAAAAGTGCAAATCAATCCCAGAACAACAGCAAAGGACCTTGTGAAGTTGCTGGAGGAAACAGGTACAAAAGTATCTATATCCACAGTAAAACGAGTCCTATATCGACATAACCTGAAAGGCCTCTCAGCAAGGAAGAAGCCACTGCACCAAAACCGCCATAAAAAAGCCAGACAACAGTTTGCAACTGCACATGGGGACAAAGATCATACTTTTTGGAGAAATGTCTTTTGGTCTGATGAAACAAAAATAGAACTGTTTGTCCATAATGTCCATCGTTATGTTTGGAGGAAAAGGGGGAGGCTTGCAAACCAAAGAACACCCGTGAAGCACGGGGGTGGCAGCATCATGTTGTGGGGGAGCTTTGTTGCAGGAGGGCCTGGTGCACTTCATGGCACCATGAGGATGGAAAATTGTGGATATATTGAAGCAACATCTCAAAACATCAGTCAGGAAGGTAAAGCCTGGTCACAAATGGGTCTTCAAAATGGACAATGACCCCAAGCATACTACCAGATTTGTGGCAAAATGGCTTAAGGACAACAAAGTCAAGGAATTGGAGTGACCGTCACAAAGCCCTGAATCCTATAGAAAATGTGTGGGCAGAACTGAAAAAGCGTGTGCGAGCAAGGAGGCCTTACAAACCTGACTCAGTTACACCAGTTCTGTCAGGAGGAAGGTGCCAAAATTCCCCCAACTTATTGTGGGAAGCTTGTGGAAGGCTACCCAAAATGTTTGACCAAAGTTAAACAATTTAATGTCAATGCTACCAAATACTAATTGAGTGTATATAAACTTCTGACCCACTGGGAATGTGGTGAAAGAAATAAGAATATAAATAAGAAATGTATTTGGCTCAAGTGTATGAAAACTTCCAACTTCAACTGTATGTAAGGAGGCTGTTTATTTAGTTCAGCATTCAACACCATAGTACCCATCCAAACACCCCCCTATCTACACTGACGGAACCGCAGTGGAGAAGGTGTAAAGTTCCTGGGCGTACACATCACTGGCAAACTCAAATGGACCACCCACAGAGACAGTGTGGTGAAAATGGTGCAACAGCCTCTTCAACCTCAGGAGGCTAAAGAAATTTGGCTTGTCACCTAAAACCCTCACAAACTTTTACAGATGCATAATTGAAAGAATACTGTCGGGCTGTAAAACCGCCTGGTATGGCAACTGCACCACCCGCAACCGCAAGGCTCTCCAGAGGGTGGTGTGGTCCGCCCAAAGCATTACCGAGGACAAACTACCCGCCCTCCAGGACACCTTCAGCACCCGATGTCGCATGAAGGCCAAAAAGATCATCAAGGACATCAACCACCCGAGCCACTGCCTGTTAACCCCGCTAACATCCAGAAGGCGAGGTCAGTACAGATGCATCAAAGCTGGGACCGAGAGTCTGAAAAACAGCTTCTATCTCACACAGTCTTAATTCATTCCTACTTAGATTTGTGTATATTGGGTATATGTTGTGTAATTTGTTAGATATTACTTGTTAGATACTACTGCACTGTCGGGCTGGAAGCACAAGCATTTTGCTACACCCGCAATAACATCTGCTAATCACGTGTATGTGACCAATCAAATTTGATTTGAGTTAGGGAACAACCGCACATAGGAACATTTGAGCCTTCCTGGCTTTCGTCTCTAAAGGTTGATTAGCACCGCCGCGGCACGCTAGCTGGCCTTTCTCTGACCCTAGTGTCTGCATGCTAAAGCTAATCACATTGTACTGGTATATGTAATTATGTAGCTCATTAAGCTAAAGCCCAGCGATTATCCCTATTAACTTGTGAGCATAACTGTTTGCTATACCAGGCACACATCCACCACACTTCTATGGCTAATTAATATGACTCCAATGGTTCCATTAGTACCCGTTAGCCGTGTCAGTCTGCGATTGTGCCTCTGCCTCTTCGACAATGTAATACATTCGAGGTTGTTTGTGCGACCAGAGGCGAGCTACTGTAACCACCCGGCAGGTTTTGTCAGGAACAAACGGATATGCTAATGAGCCATCTGGGTGCAGCACACGGTCACCTCATGTCCGCTGTGTGTTTCGTGTTAAAGAGAAGCTTTAGATATCAAACAGAGGCACTGTAAACAGCCAGTAGAGTGTAACGTGTATGTGGGTTTGGTGTGTTGGGGCCGAGTCCAGCATCTCTATATGGCTGTGAAGACGAGCGAGTCTACAAAACCACAAATAGGCCTACATTAGGTTAATCTGTATCAGAATCACCTTTATTCGCCAAACACATTTGCAAACAGAAATTTGACTCGGTGAAATGGTGCTGCCACAATGAACAGAATATACAGACATACAGCGTGTGTTTATACGCAGGCTTGACACAAATCCACATGCAGAATGTACACCGTTCGCTAAGAACTACAGGCTACACTATAACCACTAAACTGATTCTAGAAATTATGTATTAAAAAAATGACAGGATACACATATGAAGAGTCAGGTACCTAATGAGGATGTGCAGTTCAAGCATGGTAGTGCAGGGTGCTTCGACCGTACACAGACACGCCCTCAACACCAACACACACCACCCCATACACCAGCACATACACCACCAACACATACACCACCAACACATACACCAACAAATACACTACCAACACATACACCAACACATACACCACCAGCACATACACCAGCACATACACCACCAACACATACACCAACACATATACCACCAACACATACACCAACACATACACCACCAGCACATACACCACCAGCACATACACCACCAGCACATACATTTAAGTCATTTAGCAGACGCTCTTATCCAGAGCGACTTACAAATTGGTGAATTCACCTTCTGACATCCAGTGGAACAGCCACTTTACAATAGTGCATCTAAATCATTTAAGGGGGGGGTGAGAAGGATTACTTATCCTATCCTAGGTATTCCTTGAAGAGGTGGGGTTTCAGGTGTCTCCGGAAGGTGGTGATTGACTCCGCTGTCCTGGCGTCGTGAGGGAGTTTGTTCCACCATTGGAACCACCAACACATACACCAACACATACACAACCAACACATACACCACCACATGCCCCACCAACACATACACCACCAACACATACACAAGCACATGCACCACCAACACACACACCAACACATACACCACCAACACATACCCCACCAACACATACCCCACCACATACGGCACCAACACCACCAACACATACACCAACACATACACCACCAACACATACACCCACAAAGAAACAGCACCACCTACACATCTGACAGGAGGACTGATTTCCAGTATGGAGGAACCCCTGGTCTGCTGCCCAGGCCAACACGGGAACAATAACATCAGCGCATGTAACATACCAAGCAGCCCACTGGTCTCTCTGTACCCTTCTTTAGCAAGGACCACTGCACAAACACACTGACTGTAAACTCCGCCAATGAGGGCAAACATGACATGTGGATAGGTACTCCAACATTGTAGGTGGAGAAAATGACTCATAAAAGGTCTTTGAGTGTGCGAAAAACGTGCTACACTGTCAATTCAAATCATGAATCAATGGAATTGCTGGCCGGTACAGTGCCATGACGCAATGTCCAATTAGTTACATACTGTACATTTAGGTTGTTGCTGGAAAGGGCACACCCTTCATTTTAGAAAGCTTTAGCAGAACTGATATGCGTGTCTTAATGGAGTTGAACAGTAAGGCCTGGGCTCTGGGTGTACGCTCACTTTTCTATTGATTGGCTGTGGCTCCCTATTACCAGAGATCTGAGACCCTCCTGTCTCTCTCCATGATATCTGTAGCACAGAGACAGAGATATATATTTTTTTTAGCGAGAGAGAGATCGAAGAGTGTCACGTTCTGACCTTTATTTCCTTTGTTTTGTCATTATTTAGTATGGTCAGGGCGTGAGTTGGGGTGGGCAGTCTATTTTTGTTTTTCTATGATTTAGGTATTTCTATGTTTCGGCCTAGTATGGTTCTCAATCAGAGGCAGGTGTCATTAGTTGTCTCTGATTGAGAATCATACTTAGGTAGCCTGGGTTTCACTGTGTGTTTGTGGATGATTGTTCCTGTCTCTGTGTTTGCACCAGATAGGGCTGTTTTAGGTTTTCACGTTTCTTGTTTTTGTTAGTCTGTTCATGTATAGTTTTCTTCATTAAAGAACCATGAATAGAAACCGTGCTGCGTTTTGGTCCGCCTCTCCTTCAAGTCAAGAAGACCGTTACAGAATCACCCACCACAACAGGACCAAGCGGCGTGGTAACGGGCAACAGCAACAGCGGCGAAAAGAGGAATGGACATGGGATGATGTATTGGATGGCAAGGGTTGCTACACATGGGAGGAGATCCTGGCGGGAAAAGATTGCTTTCCATGGGAACAAGTGGAGGCAGCTAGAAGAGCAGAGGCAGCCAGAGAGAGGAACCGGCGATATGAGGGAACACGGCTGGCAAGGAAGCCCGAGAGGCACCCCCAAAAATTTCTTGGAGGGGGGCACACAGGAGGTGTGGCGATGCCAGGTAGGAGACCTGAGCCAACTTCCTGTGCTTACCGGAAGGCGAGAGAGACCGGGCAGGCACCGTGTTATGCGGTGGAGCGCACAGTGTCCCCAGTGCGGGTGCATAGCCCGGTGCGGTACATTCCACCTCCGCATATCGGCCAGGCTAGAGTGGGCATCGAGCCAAGTGCCATGAAGCCGGCTCTACGCATCTGGTCTCCAGTGCGTCTACTTGGGCCGGCTTACATGGCACCAGCCTTGCGCACGGTGTCGCCGGTTCGCCTGCATAGCCCAGTGCGGGCTATTCCACCTCGGCGCACTGGCAGGGCGACCGGGACCATTCAACCGGGTAAGGTTGGGCAGGCTCGGTGCTCAAGAGCTCCAGTGCGCCTGCATGGTCCGGTCTATCCGGTACCACCTCCACGCACCAGCCCTCCGGTGGCAGCTCCCCGCACCAGGCTTCCTGGGCGTGTCCTCGGCCCAGTACCACCAGTGCCAGCACCACGCATCAGGCCTACAGTGCGCCTCGCCTGTCCAGTGTTGCCGGAGCCTTCCTCCTCTCCAGCGCTGCCGGAATCTCCCGCCTCTCCAGCGCTGCTAGAGCCTTCCTCCTCTCCAGCGCAGCCGGAGTCTCCCGCCTGTTCGGCGCTGCCAGAGCTCCCGCCCCTCATTCCAGAGGCGCCAGAGTCTCTCATTCCAGAGGCGCCAGAGTCTCTCATTCCAGAGGCGCCAGAGTCTCTCATTCCAGAGGCGCCAGAGCCCCTCATTCCAGAGGCGTCAAAGCCCCTCATTCCAGAGGCGCAAGAGCTCTTCAGTCCAGCGCTGCCAGAGCTTTCCTCTCCAGCGTTGCCGGAGCTTCCCGTCTGCCCAGCGCCATCAGAGTCGCCAGTCTGCCCAGCACCGCCTGAGCCACCCGTCTGCCCAGCGCCGCCAGTGCCGCCAGTCTGCCCAGCGCCGCCAGTGCCGCCAGTCTGCAAGGAGCCGCCAGTGCCGCCAGTCTGCAAGGAGCCGCCAGTGCCGCCAGTCTGCAAGGAGCCGCCAGTGCCGCCAGTCTGTAAGGAGCCGACAATGCTGCCAGTCTGCAAGGGGCCGCCAGTGCCGCCAGTCAGCCAGGGGCCGCCAGTGCCGCCAGTCAGCCAGGGGCCGCCAGTCAGCCAGGGGCCGCCAGTCAGCCAAGAGGCGCCAGAGCCCCTCAGCCCAGAGCCCCTGCCCTTCTGTCCAGAGCTTCCGCCCCTCTGTCCAGAGCTTCCGCCCCTCTGTCCAGAGCTTCCGCCCCTCTGTCCAGAGCTTCCGCCCCTCTGTCCTGAGCTTCCGCCCCTCTGTCCCGAGCTGCCCCTCAGTCCAGTGGGGTCATTTAGTAGGGTCACCCTGGTTAGGAGGCCACGGAAGCGGACAAGAAGGCGGACTAATACGATGGTGAAGTGGGGTCCGCGTCCTGCGCCAGAGCCGCCACCGCGGACAGACGCCCACCCAGACCCTCCCCTATAGGTTAAGGTTTTGCGGCCGGAGTCCGCACCTTTGGGGGGGGAGGGGGTACTGTCACGTTCTGACCTTTATTTCCTTTGTTTTGTCATTATTTAGTATGGTCAGGGTGTGAGTTTGGGTGGGCAGTCTGTTTGTTTTTCTATGATTTGGGTATTTCTATGTTTCGGCCTAGTATGGTTCTCAATCAGAGGCAGGTGTCATTAGTTGTATCTGATTGAGAATCATACTTAGGTAGCCTGGGTTTCACTGTGTGTTTGTGGGTGATTGTTCCTGTCTCTGTGTTTGCACCAGATAGGGCTGTTTTAGGTTTTTACATTTCTTTGTTAGTCTGTTCATGTATAGTTTTCTTCATTAAAGAACCATGAATAGAAACCACGCTGTGTTTTGGTCCGCTTCCCCTTCAAGTCAAGAATACCGTTACAAGGAGAGAGAAATGGAGATGGAGAGAGAGTCCCTCCGTACGGATGTCGCCTTTTGAGCCACTAAATCAAACCCATTAAATCAATTTCCTCTCGTCTGGGAAAAAGCCGGCCCCAAGCAGGAAATGCCAGGCTCGGCGCAGGGCCCCGGAGAAAAGGAGCCATTGTGCCTGTATGCAAAGCACAAGCTGAGGAAGATCTGATTAGCCAAGTGCCCTGCTCTGTTGGGTGAGTGTGCCTGCCGCTGACAAGCAAGCCAGGCCTTCTCTCCTCTTCCCACGTGCCACTCATCAACACAGTCACAAAGTCAAACACACACACCCGTCAGCGCGGCACAGGCCGACCACCAGCTGCCCACGCTGTGCCATGCCAGGCAAATGCCCAGGCCAAACCAATAACGGATACCATGTGCAGGTGATATGCCCAAACATACACCCACCTCCACATGGAGGGCTGCTTACAATAAGGCTGTGCACCTGATGGAGGCTGTTTCAGGCTCATTGTTTATCGAATACAGATTATTGAATAAAGCCCAGAGTTTACCACGTGTGGGCTTTTCTTTCATGATTCTCTGCTGTGGCTCATGCTAGAGCGATGCATGTACATTACAGGCGAATGACACACACAGGGTTGTATGTACCCGTCATTAAATCTTCCTCTGTTGCTATGTTCTACTGTCACGTCCTGACCTTTGTTCCTTTTTTTATGTCTCTATTTTAGTTTGGTCAGGGCGTGAGTTGGGGTGGGCATTCTATGTTTTTGTTCTATGTTTTGTATTTCTGCTTTTGGCCTGGTATGGTTCCCAATCAAAGGCAGCTGTCAATCATTGTCTCTGATTGAGAACTATACTTAGGTAGCCTGTGTTCCCACTATGATTGGTAGGTAGTTGTTTTCTGTTGTGTGTCTGCACCAGCCAGAACTGTTTCGGTCGTTCTCATTGTTATTTTTGTTATTGCTGTGTATAAATAAATATGGACTTATACCACGCTGCACCTTGGTCCTCTCCTTCCAACAGCCGTTACAGCTATGATGTCTTTGTGCCTTTGTATGACAGTCTAGGGGAAATAATGACTACAAAGATAATATTCTCTGGTTGTCCATGAATGGATAGTAGAAAGCGTGCTGTGTGGTGGTCCCCATAAGGAAAAGGGCTATTTTAGAATCAGGGTTAGGTTTACAATTAGGGTTAAGATTAGGGTTTAGGTTTAGGAGTGAGGTTAAGATTAGGGGTTTGGGGTTAGGATTAAGGGTCAAGGGTTATAGTTAGGGCTTAAGAAAATAGGATTTTCAACGGGAATCAATTGTTTGGTCCCCACGAGGATAGCAAAACAAACGTGTGTTTGTGTGTGTGTCTGTCTATTTAAATGCAGCGGGGCACTTCGCACACAATCACACAATAGGCCTATTATATTCTATTACATGATTTCAACTGTGTGCCACAGTAAACTATATGTAACTCTTTGACAACGCAATGGTTGCGGCACCATTCAAGTGGAACTGAAATGAACTGAATGGTATAAAATAGAGGGGATGTAACAGGTGGAATCATCATTAAGCGTTATCCATCTTTACACCACACCTCGCCTCCGTAACGGGCTAAGAAGCCATCCATAGGTCCAGAGTATGTGGCTTTTTCTCTGTGGTCGGTGCTTAGCTGTCGTTTACATACACAGAAACGATTGTGCGGAAATGTATAGCTCATTTAATAAAAAATGATACACACCGTGCGCAAACATGTAAGAACTTGTGCATTAGCACATCCGGGGTAATTCGCAATTCAACAACTTCAGCAAACTGAATCGAGGTTAAGTCGTGAGCCTACGACGGCATGTTCTCTCAAAGTTCTGGAATATTACTTAATAAAAAAAGAATAAAAAGAATACATTTAGAGAAGACGGGGTGTCTGGATCCTGAAATGCATGTGATGTATGCTTTGGCTCGGCAACCGACCTACCTCTGCATCCAGATTGCCCCTTTTGAGGAAACAACATGCGGGAAACCCATTTATGACACGGTTGTTTGTTTTCCTACTCTTTGGGTATTAGCTGTAGGTTCAAGTGTAAGGCTATAATGCACTGGGTTGGAATGTCAGCTCCACTTGCCATGTAATGACCTTAATCTTTTCCGAGCAGGAACTGCTCCTATGCAAAGAATGGTAATTTGTTTCCTCGGGGTCAGGGGGGGCTTAACACACACTAGCCAGAAGCATAGGAAAACAGTGCCACGGCAGCCATCGATTATGCTAGTGTCGGAAGAGCAGCGAAGGAGAAAGAGAAATCTGAGAGACAAGGCAAGAAGGTCCTTCTATGCCATCAAAAGGAACATAGAATTTGACATACCAATTAGGATCTGGCTAAAAAAAATACTTATAGTTATAGTTATAGAAACCATTGCCCTTTATGGTTGTGAGGTCTGGGGTCCGCTCACCAACCAAGAATCCACAAAATGGGACAAACACCAAATTGAGACTCTGCATGCAGAATTCCACAAAGATATCCTCCTTGTACAGAGTAAAACACCAAATAATGCATGCAAAGCAGAAATAAGCCGATACCTGCTAATTATCAAAATCTAGAAAAGAGCTGTTAAGCGATTCCCAAACCTTCCATAACAAAGCCATCACCTACAGAAAGATGAACCTGGAGAAGAGTCCTCTAAGCAAGCTTGTCCTGGGACTCTGTTCACAAACACAAACAGACCCCACAGAGCCCCAGGACAGCAGCACAATTAGACCAAACCAAATCACGAGAAAACAAAAATATAATTGCTTGACACATTGGAAATAATTTACACATAAAGATGTTTATTTATTTTCTCTTTTGTACTTTAACTATTTGCACATCATTATATGACGTGTGAAATGTCTTTATTCTTTTGGAACTTTTGTGAGTGTAATGTTTACTGTAATTTTATTTAGGAATGAACAGTAACAGTAAACGTTTGTTTATTATTTATTTCACTTGCTTTGGCAATGTACATTTTTTCCCCCCATGCTAATAAAACCCCTTAAATTGAAATGGAATTTAATTGATAGGACAAAATGTGAGGGGAAGAGAAAACATAAAGAGGAGGGGGGGCTGAGATAGATGGTGAAAGAGTCCGAGAGAATAAGGGAAAGGGGAAAGAGGAAGAGGGGGTTGAGAAGAAATGTGCCTCTCTCCATGTAGGTCTATCTCTGGGGCACAGTGTAGAATCAGGGTAATTAGCCTATCAAACAGATAGACGGGACCGGCCCTGATACAGTCACCCAGCACTAATCCTCATCACCATGGGAGGCTCAGCTTAGCACAGACCCTGGGTCCTTTTCCTGTAGTCACTTTGGATGCTCTGGGTTGTGGTTGTGCCTGCTGAGAACTGATTGTAGACCTGTGTTTGTGGACAACGTCTCATTACAGTGTAAAAAAATGTCTTGTGATGAATGTGCCTTCAAGGGCATGGTGAAAACAGCATCTACACAACACAATACAACATACTAACCAAGTCCCATTCAACATCTTTGGCTAACCGTTATCTGTTTGTCTCTGTTGTTTTCTCTGAATGAACCATTACCGTATGAAGTGACTAACCAAGCAGTCCATTCACTTGATTAATATGAATATATGAATATGAATTTCAACTAGCAGATCTCAGAACCTAGCAAAGAAAATGTATTGGTGTACCAATCTGTCCTATGTATCGGGCTATTGGCACAGTACAGAGAAGAGAGATCTGGCTCTCCAGTATTAGAGAAACTCAGCATACGCCTTAAGTTCGTTCTATACTATTCCACATCCCACCTCGGACATTTCCAACCTCGACGATATGACAATGGCCAGACTACATTCAAGAGCAGTTTGATAGAAAATCAATGAATTGGAATAACCACTCAGCATGTGTGAGAGTGATTTCATCAACACTTGCCAGTCACCCAGGTGAATACTGTCACACAGCTGGGCCATTTGGTTTGAAAACGCAGACCCTGCAAAAAAAAAAAAAAATCTGTGTTCCTTCTTTGTATGGATGGAGACATGTTTTGGCTGTGTAACAAACATTTCATTATTTCCCTTAAAGGTACATTTCTTCAAAATGTTGGTATTAACAAGCAAAGTAGGAATATTGACAGGCTTTCATATTTAATGTTGTAACAGGCTGCTGGGGGAAAAAACACACGTGTGTGTGAATGGACGCTTCCTCAAATACACACACACACACACACACACACACACACACACACACACACACACACACACACACACACACACACACACAAACACACTAGGTGTTTTTGGTCCTGTTCCAGAACCAGCTTTCTCAATAAACAGGAATTTAACAGCAGGAAAGCCGTGTTTTGTTAATGAAGTGAGATGATGGTGGCCATGTGTGAAGGAGAGATGGATGGAGGCAAGGAGCAGAAGGAGGCGAGATGGGAAGGCATTAACCTTCCTGCTATCAGAGAAGGAGAGGGGGAGTTTAGAAGACAATTATCTCAGATGGAATGATCTATTTGCCTTTAGAAATGCAAACTCAGGCCTCTATATCTCTGGACTACCATGCGAGATAGTACTTCGTTTGCGACATGTACAGTGTAATACCTGGGACCGTCTCTATTTTGGTGGCTTCAAAAACATTAAAGTGGCAATCAGCAGCAGAAACAATAGCAAAGCGGGCCCCCCCGCCCCTGGTTCGGGTAAAAAGCTGAGGGATGAGGCTGGAGAAATGTAACCACTCTCAAATTCATTAGACAGAGCTACGGTTGCAAGGACTGACCACCCATGATATCAACATTTTAGTTTTAACCTATAGCTCTATAGTGTTTACATTTACATTAACCTATAGCTCTATAGTGTTTACATGTTCTTTGTTTACCAACGTTGGAGTAAAACAAGCTTATATTTTGGGGTTCTGATGGGGTACGACAGTTGAACTAAGCTCATGAGGCATTTCTAAGTGATATTCTTCAAGAATCAATGGGGTACATATCATTAATTTATAAGTCAAAAAACGGGTGTAGCAACTGCTGATTGCCCCTTTGACGCTAGAACCGCCTGGCCTTCCATCCAATAGGTACCCGCTAGAGAACGTTGCCGGGCGTCACTTTCGATATATGTATCGGATGCATATCAACCTGCAAGGTGGGCAGACATAAGCAGCGACGCTTGATAAATAGTGCGGAAACTATTGTAAAGGGTTCATTGCATGAAGAAATATTTGTGGAAATAAACCAATATAAAATCAAAATGCTTATTTGTTTCGAGTCAAGGATGTTTTGTAAAATTCTACAAAGTCCTAGAAAAAAATGTAGGCCGATAGCCTATTTATATTTCCCTTACAATAAAAACATTACAGTGTATTCCCTTCTATCAACTTTATTTGTAGATTTGATTAGTAATAGAGTAATATTAATTAATAAAGTCCATTTACAGTTTCTTTTGACAAAGGAGAAAGGAAAAAGATAAGAATAATATAACCAGCCACCAGTGTATGAATAAAATGTCAAGGATGAATTGTGTAAATAAATATTTTTGGAAATATATTCATGACAAGATATAGAAAACAGTCATTTGTTAATTGTATCGGAGACTCTATTGTGCCCTTATACACATGTCTTTACACATGCCTTTACACAATTTTCACCCATTCATCCATTTGTCATTCATTCAGTGAGGAGAGAGCGACGCATTAGTGTCTGGCTGGGTACCAACGTCCTACAGCACATTGTCTTGGCAGGTTAAATTGGTTAAAAACTGGTAAAAAAGGCTTTATTAAATACTCTTCTGTTTGTGATTTCAAAAGTTCTGACAAATGAACAGTGTAATATACATTTAGGAAAAGTCAGGGAAGGAGCAGGACATAGCTTTCATGGGGGGCTGATGTGACTAATTTACTAAACCAAACATTAGTGGCCGTGAGCCTATGGCAGTTCTAGTGTTAAGGCTACATGACACGTTATAGCGCAGAACCATGTCAATGGAAACATCATGTAAAAATAGGTACAGTACGGTACTGTAGAATGTTTCTACTGTACAGGTGAATGCCTTAGGTTAGTCTATAGGTTAGACTTTACCACCAGACAACCACCTTGTTGACATACACCGTTATTGAGAGGATTGATTACCTACCACCTTTGTCGCTACGACTACACATCATCAATATGATCTGGGCCGTGAATAGAAAGCAAATAGGCCAAAATAAGCGTCTCTGGGGATTTTTGACATTCTAAAATAGGTGGCGTTCACAGGGTTATGGCAGGCGCAGCTAAATGCTTTTGTTCCTAGTTCCTATCAATCAATGAAGTTAATGTCAAGAAGCAATTCTAACATTTAAACAATAATCCCACATTTTGTACAGCAGTAGATATATAAATAGTATGTAAACATTAAAGTGACCAGTGTTCAATGACTATGTACATAGTGCAGCAGTCTCTAAGGTGCAGGGTAGAGTGCCTGGTGGTAGCCGGCTGATGACAGTGACTCAGGGGCAGAGTAGAGTGCTGGGCAGCTTTTGTGCACATGTACTGTCTCCATCTTAGATGGTAGTGGGGTGAACTGGCCGTAGCTCGGCGGCTGATGTCCTAGATGATCTTCTTGGCCTTCCTGTGACAACGGGTGCTGTAGATGTCCTGGACGGTAGGCAGTGTGCCCTCGATGGTGCCTTGGGCTGACCGCACCACCCTCTGGAGAGCACTGCGGTTGCAGTTGCTGTACCAGGTGGTGATACAGCCCAACAGGATGCTCTCAGTGGTGCATGTATAGAAGTTTGTGAGGGACTAACTTGCTGACCAGACAGCATGCGCGCATGCCCCCGCATGCGCCATCGCGAGGAAGATTGATTTTGTCCACCCCACACCAGACAAAATCAGGACACGCAGGTTGAAATATCAAAACACACTCTGAACCAATTATACTAATTTGGGGACAGGTTGAAAATCATTAAACATGTATGGCAATTTAGCTAGCTAGCTTGCTGTTGCTAGCTAATTTGTCCTGGGATATAAACATTGGGTTATTTTACCTGAAATGCACAAGGTCCTCTACTCCGACAATTAATCCACAGATAAAAGGGTAAAAGTTTGTTTTCTAGTAATCTCTCCTCCTTCAGGCTTCTTCTCCTTTGGACATGGCGGTTTGTAACCAACTTTAAGGTCCATTACCACCAACAACAGGACTGGAGTGTGGACCTCAGTTCATCTTTCAATCACCCACATGGGTATATGCTCCTAAAAATAAATGAGAAGATGGGAGAGGCAGGACTTACATCGCGTCGAGCGTCACAACCAAGTTCAATGTAAGCACCTGGCTATGTGGATGGGGGAGTGCTCTCTCTGCTGTCTCCTGATGTCTACGATCAGCTCCTTAGTTTTGTTGACGTTGAGGGAGAAGTTATTTTCCTGGCACCACTCCGCCAAGGCGCTCACCTCCTTCCTCGTCGTTGCTGGTAATCAGGCCTACCACTGTTGTGTCGTGAGCAAACTAGAGATCAAATCCTGAGGGGAAATGACTGGGTTTGGGTTGAACCAAAGACAGCAGGAAAACTGGGCCCGCTTGTGCGTGCCGCAGCTAGTAAAACCCAAATGTCCGCGCAAGCGCATACATTCAGTATAATCACACACGCACGCACGCACGAACCCAAACACGTACACATACACACAAACACACAAATACAGTAGCACTAGTGTGGTGGCGGGTCGTCAACAGTTTGTATTTTCCCCCCTATCTCCCGTATTAGCGGTGCAAGGGTAAAAAGCTTGCTTACTTGACTTAAGGTGTGGACTAAATTCTCATAGCTAGGACACGTCTTCACGTCTTCACAGTCCACACTCTATACTGCCAGTTTTAGTCTGTTTACCAGGAAACCATTTCTTAGTGGAGAGTGGCATATCGCACAGGGAGGGCACAATCAATGAGCTGTGAAAGGTAGACGCTAACTGCTAGCCCGTTAGGCACTAATGCTATACACTCCCTGCTGGAGGTTAGACTCAGTGCTGTATGGGGGGCATTAGTCAGGCAGCCACAGCCCCTGTATATACACACTTGCACAAACACACATGCGTGTGTGTGTGTGCGTGTGTGGGAGTCTGTAAGAGTGTTCGCCCGGGATGGGTTTGGTGGCTTTGGCCTGCCATTACTGTGCAAGTCTTCACAGGCAAGTGTGTGTTCTGCATGGGCATGTGAAAGGTGGAGAATGGAGGGGTATGGCTGGGACAACTCTGACACAATGTACTCTGAAACCAGGGGAAGGAGAAGAACGTGGCAGGGGGCCAAGGGTGCACAGTATGTGTCAGTGTGTCTTTGTGTATATATAAGTTGCTATAGAAAGCAGAGTTTCTCTCAGATCCAAAAACAGGTAATCAAAAACATTGAAGTGAATAAGGGAGGAGGGAGCACACGGACAATCTGGTGATCTGATCTGCCTGAGCTAAAATTGGGGAAATTATGTGTGTGTGTGTATGTGTGTATGTGTGTATGTCTGTCTGTCTGTCTGTCTGTCTGTCTGTCTGTCTGTCTGTCTGTCTGTCTGTCTGTCTGTTCCTTACAATAACAAAAAACAACAAGTGTAAAGTGGCAGACAGAGTCCACTGGGGAGGAAAATGCTGCACATACTATAGCCCTTCTGGCCCCAGGAGTCCTACTGTGATCTATTTTCTTAACCTTTATTTAACTAGGCAAGTTGGTTAAGATGAAGTGAAATAATTCTCACTAAATAGCTCACTAAGAGCCTTTGCCATGGAGTGTGTAGGTGCTGTTTTTACGTCTTTGTGTATGTCTATGTTCATTTGTGTGTGTGTGTGTGTGTGTGTGTGTGTGTGTGTGTGTGTGTGTGTGTGTGTGTGTGTGTGTGGCTGCAAGCTGGCTGGTGGCTGGTGAGAACAAGGCCTAGATAAGGAGCCGAGTGTTGAGGATCTCCAGTAGCCAGCTGTGGAACAGAGGGGTGAGTCGAGCATTGGCAGTGCCTACATCCTGGCATCTGTCAATGATAAGGGCATGAGGCCTGTGTCAACATGCAGGTGACAGTTCTATTGCTGTGGCAATAGAGGTCCAGGGGCATAGACAGATCAACATGATCACAAGAAATGGATTTTGGACATTTGAAAAAATCCTGAGAACGTTTTTACATGACATAAATCGGCGCTCACAACAACAACAAAATTCAACGATTGCCCGGCACTGGCCGCAAAGTCATGATGCTCGGAGCCAAAGCGCGCACAGACCATAGCGCATTATTTTTTATTATTTTGTTTTAAGCCTTCCCCAAACCATAGCCCTAACCTTAACCACTTGGAATGAACGCCTTGAACTTTTGAGTTGTTTCTGTTTTAACCCTGTAACCATGCAAGGTTAATCATGTAACCACGCTGAATTCATGTGTACAAAAATAAGTTTATCCATAATACGTCGAATTGTGAAGGGAAACTATGAAAACTTGTTGCAGCGATGCCCAACACCCTATCTATAACCTAGATCTATAGACGGATGGCATGACTTCCGCTGAAGTTGGTGCTTCTCCTTATTCGTGTTTGTTTCTTTTTTTCATTTGTTTAATCTTGATTGTACACACCTGGTTTCCATTCCGTTATAATTCATTCCCTATTTAACTCTGGTTCCCACATGGTTTTGTGCATGTTTGTTCTTTGTTAAGTGGTCAATCTTTTGTGCCGAGCTGGAATATTTTTCCCTGTATGGAATTAGTTTGTGATTTATTCGAGTAAAGTAAGTTTTTACTCAGTTCTGTGTCCTGCGCACGACTCCATCCTACCCGCTGCACACTGACACTTGACAACAGGTTGGTTGTTTAGCGACAAAACCGACGAGTGCGCCACTATGGGGCAAAACAGACGGGGCTGGCTTAGATTGTTGATATGTAAGCTATATTTCGTCTTCAATGTTTATTTTCTCTTTATCAAATCTTTATACATTTTTGTAAAGAAAATAATTGTTTATTGAAAACATAAATACATTTGCACAATGAGCACTTGTCACTCAAATACATTGTTACAGTTCTTGATTAGCTAACTAGCAAATTTGATCCATATTAGCATAGATATCAGTGACATCAGTCAAAACACCTCAAAACAAGACACAGTATCAGGGTCTCCCGGGTGGCGCCGTGATCTAAGGAACTGCATCACTGTGCCACCAGAGACTCTGGGTTCGAGCCCAGGCTCTGTCACAGCCGGCCGCGACTGGGAGGTCCATGGAGCGATGCACAATTGGCCTAGTGTCGTCCGGGTTAGGGAGGGTTTGGCCGGTAGGGATATCGTTGTCTCATCGCGCACTAGCGACTCAGGGCGCAGTGCACGCTGACCAGGTCGCTAGGTGTACGGTGTTTCCTCTGACACATTGGTGTGGCTGGCTTCCGGGTTGGATGCGCACTGTGTTAAGGCTTGGTTGGGTTGTGTTTCGTCGAACGCATGGCACCTCAACCTTCGTCTCTCCCGAGCCCGTACGGGAGTTGTAGTGATGAGACAGTAACTACTAACAATTGGATACCATAAAATGGGGGTAAACAAGACACGGTATCAAGAACAAGATAAAAACCAGCTGAAACGAGCCAGCTACAATTCACCACGTCAGCATCTTGTCATTGTTGCTAGATATCAACCATCCAGAATCACAACAACACAACTGCCTTCTGTCCCATTGAAGCGTGCGCATTATTTTCATGACATTGTCAGCTAACCCGTCTATGACAGGGGTGACCAGCCCTCTTCCTGAAGAGCTACTGTTGGCAGGCTGGAGATCCTGCTCTGTTCTAACACAGCTAATCTAACAGCTAATCATGCAAAAGCCTGCACAGACACAAGCACACACCCACCAGAGGAGGCTGGTGAGGTGACCTATAGGAGGACGGGCACATTGTAATGGCTGGAACGGGCAGCACTCCTATAGCTCCTCCCACCAGCCTCCTCTGATCCGCCACTGGAAGGCCAGTGTACACACAGTAAACCACAGAGGAACCCAAAGCCAAACACGCAGGGGAACTAGTTGGACAGATAAATGTTTGTAGACAAACATCCCCGGCTATACAGCAGTTCACTGAGGTCATATGTATTACACTCCAGCACTAACACACTGTAGCATACGAGGCAGAAGAAGAACTGGCTGTAGCCTACCTACAACACGAGTCATCCAATTACTTTACACACCGCATTGCCATGGTGATATTTGCTGGTTAGGAGCAGAAGCTCGACCAATTTGTAAATAAAATGAAGCGTTTCACAGTGACCTACCATACGATATTTCAGGTATCTTAAAGCCTTGTTCAAGTCCACCTGCTGTTTCAACATTTTTCTATAACATGGGGTCACTGTGGAGCAGTGCAGAACAACAAGATGGCAGGGTCTCTATCAGCTAACGACCTTGATCTACAGTGCCTCAGTGCCAGCTGCCATGGGCCCTGTATAGGTCTGCACGTTGGCACATACAGTCCCAAGGGTGACTCTATAGCAATGAGGCTGTCGCTGCCAAGTCAACAGTAAAATGCCACTTGTTCAACACCAGGCCTTTGCAGTGTTTCGTCTTCCCCGGTTGGAATGTTCTCCAATGTCTTTAAGGAAAAAGTCAGCTGCTTGCCTTAATACCAGGCCTGACGCATAAATCAGTAGGAGTATTTCCCTTTGCACAAATACTGTACACATAGACAGTTCTAAGTCATATAAAGTATAGGCTATAGTTCATCATGTAGATCACACATCCAGTCTGCCTGCCTGCCTGTCTGTGTCACGATTCCTACCGAAGGTGGCTCCCCTTCCTGTTTGGGTGGCGCTCAGAGGTTGTCGTCACCGTCCTACTAGCTGCCACTGATCCTTTTTCCCCTTTCTGTTTATTGGTTTCACCTGTTTGTGTTTTAGGCTGATTAGTTTGGCTTTATTTACCAGTAGGCCCGCCTGCTCTTTGTGCGGGATTGTTTTGTGTAACTTGTGTGCACGTCTGTGGGTTACGTGTTTCCCATTTCGTGGGGTTGGCTTATGTTCGCCGTTTTGTGCATTAAATATAGCACTACCCTGAACTCTCTGCGCCTGACTTTTCACCCACTACACCCAGTACGTTACAGAATCCCGCACCCTGTAATGGAGTCAGCAGGAGCAGCTGCCAACCCCCTTTCATCGATGGAGGAACGCGTCCTCCATCATACCACCGTCCTCCAGCGGATAGGATCGGCGATGGATCAGATGAAGGAGAGAATGGACCGATGGGAGAGGAGTGGTCTCCTCTCTTCACCTCCGGTTCCTCCGACGCCCTCCGTCTTGCGCTCCCGAGGGATTATGATGGAGCGGCGGCTGGTTGCCAGGAGTTTTTGCTCCAACTTGAACTGTACCTGGCTACCGTGAGGCCAACTTCATCGGGGGAGGAGAGTGTGAGTGTCGTCGTCTCCTGCCTGACGGGTTGTGCTCTGGAGTGGGCCAACGACGTCTGGAATGGCCCAGAGTCGGCGAAGGAGCACTACCCAGAATTGAGCGACTGTTCCATCTTAGGCAAGAGAAGAGGAGCGCGCAGGATTTCACGTTTGAGTTCCGGACCTTGGCCGCTAGGGCTGGGTGGAACGACAGGGCCCTGATAGACCACTACCGGTGTAGTCTCCGGGAGGACGTCCGAGGGGGCTAGCGTGCCGGGACGCCGCTCTCTCCCTTGACAAACTAATAGACATGTCAATCCGGCTGTACAATCTGCTGGCTGCCCGCGGGCATTCAGAGAGCGTCCTGTCTGTTCCACCACCTAGCACTCCCGCTCCCATTCCTATGGAGTTAGGGGGGGCCGTGCCGAGGGGTACCGGGGGAGGAGGCTCCTCCTGCACCAGCTGTGGTCGGAGAGGACATGCGGCCGATCGGTGCTGGGGGAGCCCGTCTGGGAGTCGAGAGGGCAGGCGGAACACTTCTCGGTCACCCCAGGTGAGTCAGCACCAAACTCACCCAGAAGCCCCTGTTGGTCACATGTTTGTATCGATTTTGTTTCTTGCCTTTTCTCACTCTTCCCAGCATAAGGCGCTAGTCGATTCAGGCGCAGCTGGGAACTTTATGGATCGTGGACTCGCCATCAAGTTGGGTATTCCACTAGTGCCGATAGACCCACCTTTCCCCGTGCACTCCCTTGATAGCCGGCCATTAGGGTCAGGGTTGGTCAGGGAGGCCACGGTTCCACTGGACATGGTAACGCATGGGAATCATAAGGAGCGGATTAGCCTCTTCATTATCGATTCACCTGCGTTACCAGTGGTGCTGGGGGTTCCCTAGCTGGCTTGTCACAATCCTAGGATTTCGTGGAGACAGGGGGTTCTCCAGGGGTGGTCAGAGGAGTGTTCAGGGAGGTGTATGGGAGTTTCCATCAGTGCCACGTTGGTGGAGTGTCCAGACCAGGTTTCCACTGTGCGCATTCCCCCTGAATATGCCGATTTGGCTATCGCTTTCTGTAAGAAGAGGGCGACTAAATTACCACCTCATCGACAGGGGGATTGTGCGATAATTCTCCAGGTAAACGCTGCGCTTCCCAAGAGTCACGTGTACCCATTGTCGCAGGAGGAGACGTTGGCTATGGAGACATACGTCACGGAATCTCTCGGACAGGGGTACATTAGGCCCTCTATTTCATCCGTCTCCTCAAGGTTCTTTTTTGTGAAGAAAATGGAGGGAGGTCTGCGTCCGTGCATTGATTATAGAGGTCTAAATGCCATCACGGTGGGGTTTAGTTACCCACTACCTCTCATCGTTACGGCGGTGGAATAATTTCACGGAGCACGGTTTTTCACAAAACTGGACCTCAAGAGCGCGTATAATCTGGTGCGTATTCGAGATGGAGAACCGCGGTTAGTACCACATCGGGTCATTATGAGTACCTCGTCATGCCGTATGGGTTTAAGAATGCTCCAGCCGTCTTTCAATCCTTTGTAGACGTGATTCTCAGGGACCTGCACGGGCAAGGCGTGGTTGTCTATTATCGATGATATTCTGATCTATTCCGCCACTCGTGCCGCGCATGTGTCTCTGGAGCGCAAGGTGCTTGGTAGACTGCTGGAGCATGACCTATACGTCAAGGCTGAGAAGTGTGTGTTCTCCAAACGAGCTGTCTCCTCCTGGGTTATCGCATTTCCACCTTGGGGGTGGTGATGGAGTGTGACCGCATAAAGGCCGTGCGTAATTGGTCGACTCCAACTACGGTGAAGGAGGTGCAGCGGTTCTTAGGGTTTGCCGATTACTACCGGAGGTTTATCCGGGGTTTTGGCCAGGTAGCGGCCCCCATTACCTCACTGCTGAAGGGGGGGCCGGTGCGTCTGCTGACAGAGCTTTCAATAGGTTGAAGGCGCTGTTCACAGATGCACCCGTGTTGGCGCACCCGGACCCCTCTTTAGCATTCTTAGTGGAGGTGGACGCGGCGAGGCTGGGGTGGGTGCCGTGCTATCACAGCGCTCGGGTACACCACCAAAACTCCTCCCCTGCGCATTCTTTTCAAGGAAGCTCAGTCCGGCGGAGCGTATCTATGATGTGGGGGACCGGGAGTTGTTAGCAGTGGTAAAGGGCCTGTGGGTGTGGAGACACCGGCTTGAGGGGGCTAGGCACCCTTTTCTCATCTGGACTGACCACTAGAATCTGGAGTATATCCGGGCAGCTAGGAGACTGAATCCGCGTCAGGCAAGGTGGGCCATGTTCTTCACCCGATTCAGGTTCACTTTGTCTTATAGACCAGGCTCCCTGAACACGAAGACCGACGCACTGTCCCGTCTCTATGACACGGAGGATCGGCCCACCGATCCTACTCCCATCCTTCCAGCCCCTAGGCTGGTGGCACCAGTGGTATGGGAGGTGGACTCGGACATCGAGCGGGCGTTACGGGCGGAACCTGCGCCTCCTCAGTGTCCGGCTGGTCCTAAGTACGTGCCACTTGATGTTCATGACCAACTGATTCGGTGGGCTCACACACTACCCTCTTCGGGTCATCCTGGTGTGGCGAGGACAGTGCGGGGTCTCAGGGGGAAGTAGTGGTGGTCCACCTTGGCTAGGGACATTAGGTTTTATGTCTCTTCCTTTTCGGTGTGCACCCAGAGTAAGGCTCCTAGGCACCTTCCTAGAGGGAAGTTACAGTCCCTCCCCGTTCCACAACGGCCATGGTCTCACTTGTCAGTGGATTTTCTGACCGATCTCCCCCTGTCTCAGGGGAAAACTACGGTCTTGGTTGTTGTGGATCGGTTTTCTAAGTCCTGCCGTCTTCTCCCGTTGCCCGGTCTCCCTACAGCCCTACAGACTGTGGAGGTTCTATTTGGGCTGATTAGTCTGGCTTTATTTACCAGTAGGCCCGCCTGCTCTTTGTGCGGGATTGTTTTGTGTAACTTGTGTGCACGTCTGTGGGTTACTTGTTTCCTATTTCGTGGGTTTTGCTGGACAGTCGTGGGTTTTGCTGGACAGTTTAAGTCCCCGTGTTTGGGGCATTTGTTTTGTTGTGCGCCCTGTGTTTTCGTGGGGTTGGCTTATGTTCGCCATTTTCTGCATTAAATATAGCACTACCCTGAACTCTCTGCTTCCTGCGCCTGACTTCTCACCCACTACACCCAGTACGTTACAGTCTGTTATAACAGGATTCCTTATTTTGTGGATGTATTATTCGCCCGGCACCTGTATACATTTTGGAATTGACTTTGTTTGAATAATAAATCCTAAAAGATGATCTATCAAAGAATGATCTCAATCGTTTACATTTTGCACCAATCCTGCTGCTGACAGAGTTCACATCCCGTCAGCACTCAAGGAGAGTGTGCGTGTCTGTGCGACGCGACGGTGGGTGTGTGCGATGCGTGTGGACAAGTGTAGGCCTAAGCGGGTGTGCACGACACACGCGTGCAAAGCATGTGAATGAATGTAAGTGTGCGTGTGTGCAAACACTGCAGACTGTGTCGGCAGAAGCCTTGCTGCACCAGGCGAGATTCACGAGGTGTTAGCCTGTAACCCAGCAATTGGACTCTGGGGGCTGAAGCCTGCGCCTCAACCTAACACCCCCCTCCCAACCCCAAACACACCACACCCTTCACTAAACCCGTTAACCCCAAAGCGTGAGCTCATGATGTCTGTAACACCAATATAGCCCCCCCTGTCCTCTACCCTCATCCTTCAGGCAAAACACATCTTCTAAAATATCCTCCAGCTCTCTGTTTTCTCTCTCAAATGACCAAGTAGCTCCTCCTACAGGGCAGTGGATAATGCATCTTGCTTTTGACGCCTTCGGTTTACTTTTCGGAAGAAATTCTCATCGAGGCTTTTCGAAGAGGCCGATAGTCACCCCTAAGTCTAATGTAAGGAGTCACCCGAAATTGTAGAAAACAGTTCAAGATATACAAAGAGTTATTTTCGTGGCGTCCACTTGCCACATCCATCAAACAGACAGATTACATTTACACGTACATTGTAGTCACTTATCCAGAGCGATTTACAGTTAGTGCATTCGTCTTAAGATAGCGAGGTGGGACAACCACATATCTCAGTCATAGTAAGTACATTTTTACCTTATAAAGTAGCTATAAGCAAAGTCAGTGCTAATAGGGGAGAAAAAAGTAAAGTGCAAGTTCACAAAAGGCTTTAAAACATATATATATATATATATTTTATGACCTTACTTCAAATGGCCAAACCCATCTGTAGGTGTAGTATTACTGTAAGTGCAGAGGTAAACACGAGGCGCCAGTTGAAAGCAGACGAAAAAGCAAACCATTCACCTTTAGTCCCACAGCAATCTCTGACCAAAATGGCCATTCTAATGCTTTCCATGCCAAAACTGACTCAATGTCTCAACCACAGCTGCCTCCTCCCCTCCCCACTGACTTCACCATCCCTCCTAGATGTGGACAAACAGAGTTTGCTGAAAGCTTTTCTGTACTACGCCGTTGCAGTCATTGTGAGGTATTTCCAACCCAACATCTGTCTAACAACCCTCAGCTCAGTGTTTCGCTTGGGCGGCATTCTCTTTTTCTGTTGTTTCCTAATGCGTTCAGATTTAGGCAAGGATTACCCTGGGATTAAAAACTTCCATCCATTTCACCCTCTCTCTCCCATTCACCCAGCTGGAGAGGACAGGATATTAAAAGGAGAGCAAATATAAATTCAAATCACGGAGAGAAAAGTACACATAACAGGAATGTCCAACGTCTATTTATGAACTGAACCCCAGCATGCATTATACTCCTAAACTGTCCTGCCTGATTTTTTTTGCCACGATGCCACCACCTACAGTATTGGGACACACACTGAAAGTCTTAAATCCAACGAGAGCTAAAAGAAACATACATACAGTGCCTACAGAAAGTCTAAACACCCAAAATGTTCACCTTTTGTTGCCTTATAGCCTGGATATAAAATGCATTAAAAAATGTATTTTTCCCCATTGATTTACACATCCTACCCCACAACTTCGAAGTAAAAATGTTTAATTTTTTTTATTTATCTATAAAAAATATTCAAATTAGCTTGGTTAGATAAGCGTCCACCCCCTTGTAATAGTGATCCTATATTAGCTCAGGTGCAACCAATCAATTAAATCAATTAAATTGCAGTGATTCACATGATGTCAAGATACATTCAGCAGTTCCTGTAGGTTACTTCTGCTGGGTAGTGAATTGCAAAGCAAACACTCAACCATGAGCACCAAAGATATTTATTTTTTTATACACTCCAGGACAAAGTTGTGGGAAGGCACAAGTCTGGCATGTATTGTAGGGTGGCAAGAAGGAAGCCATTACTCAAGAAAGCCCACCTTGAACCTGAAATTTTTAAAACACTGTAGCCATGTGGCCAATAGTGTTGTGAAACTTTTTGGCCTAAATGCAAAGTGTTAAGTTTGGTGCAAACCCAACACACCACACCATCCCTACTGTGAAGCATGGTGGTGGTGGCAGCATCATGTTATGGGGATGTTTCAGTTATATTTCACTAATCAGGATAGGAAGGAATATGAATGGAGAAATGTACAAAAAAGTCCTTGAGGAAAACCTGCTGCCCTCTGCAAGAAACTAGAACGGAAGATCAACGGAAGATCAAATTTCAGCATGACAACGACCCGAAGCACACAGCCAAAGCTACAGTGAAATGGCTAAGGAATAAAAGGATACGCAAGAGAAGTGAAACAATTTCCCTAGTTAATATTGCCTGCTAACATTAATTTATTTTAACTACATATGCAGGTTTAAAAATATATACTTGTGTATTGATTTTAAGAAAGGAATTGATGTTTATGGTTAGGTACATTTGTGCAACAATTGTGCTTTTTTTCGCGAATGCACTTTTGATAATAGGGATCGGCATTCCGTTAACGGGACAGTTGTAAATCAAGCAGCGCGTTATGTCAAGATCACATTTTTTATCGAAACAACAAATGCCTGTACATATAAGTGTTTTATATCGACTTAAATTATTTTTAATATAACTGCACTGTCCAATTTACAGTAGCTATTACTGTGAAAAAAAATGCCATGCTATTGTTTGAGGAGAGCTCCGAACAACAGACACTTTTTTCACAGCGATAGGTTTGATAAATTCACCTCTGAAGGTGAAATGTGTACTTACATTCTGAAATCTTGCTCTGATTTATCATCCAAAGGGTCCCAGAGATTATGTGAAGTGTCGTTTTGTTAGATAAAATATCCTTTTTCATATCCTAAAAAGGTTCATATAGCACGCACGATCGATTTTGTATTTCCACTCGTTCAATTTGCAAAGAAAAGGAATCTGTGAAAATCTCACCTTAAACGTTGTTTGAACGAGTCAAATCACGTTCATATGTATTCCTCAGAGATCCGAGAAGGTAACAAGACTTCACTATTTCATTAGGGGTGTAGTATATCCTATAGGACACCATATTTGGTCAGAAAGCGACGTCTTCATGGCACACCGATGACGCGGGCGGCCATCACTTGAAGGACTGTAATCTTTGTCAAATAAGCACCAATTGGGGTCAAACAAAGCTAGCTAGATAGCCAAAGAGCTGGCTTTACGGAAGTATCCAGAAACCCCATCTCGATCGCAAAATGTAGGCGCTAACCTTTTGCGACAGCATGCCTTTTCCATTTGGACACAAGAATATTCAGAGTTATCAAGTTATGAAAACTGGTTGTTTTGCAAATGTTGAACTTATAATATGGATACTAATACTTGGAAAGCTAAATCAAAGTCCAAGAATACAGATTTGACGATATTCTTGCAGAAAAATGGAATATGAATGAGAATGTCTCCTTCACGATTTGCCCAAATGTATCTGGGGATTCACACTAAAAGTATTGTTTTTCACTCCTTTTTAAAGTTATCCATCTGAAACTTTGCACATACACTGCTGATGTCATGTGGACACTATCGGAATTACAACCAGAGTGATGGCTATAACTATGACCTTTCTCTTGCATTTCAAAGATGGTGGTAGAAAAAGACTGGTTAGTTTTTCTTTGTTTTTTCTTCTACCCGATCTATTGTGTTATATTCTCCTACATTCAATTCACATTTCTACAAAGTTCAAAGTGTTTCCTTTCAAATGGTACCAAGAATATGCATATCCTTGCTTCAGTGCCTGAGTTAAAGGCAGTTAGATTTGGGTATGTCATTTAGGTGAAAATTGAAAAAAAAGGGGGCTATTAAATCATCACCTGTTTGGCGAAGTAGGCTGTGATTCGATGATAAATTAACAGACACCGCATTGATTATATGCAACGCAGAACAAGCTAGTTAACCTAGTAATATCATGAACCATGTGTAGTTAGCTGGTGATTATGTGAAGATTGATTGTTTCCGGCCCTAATTATCGTTAACCATGTGTAGTTAGCTAGTGATTATGTGAAGATTGATTGATATCGGCCCTAATTAATCGGCCATGCCGATTAATCGGACGACCTCTACACAAAACTGCACATTTTAGAGTGGCCTTTAATTGTCCCCCAGCACAAGGTGCACCTGTGTAATGATCGTGTTGTTTAATCAGGTTCTTGAAATGCCACACCTGTCAGGTGAATGGATTACCTTGGCAAAAGGAGAAATGCTCGTTTGCAGAGATGTAAACAAATTTGTGCACCAAATTTTTTGAGAACTGAGCTTTTTGTGCTGGGATCTTTTATTCCAGCTCATGGAACCCACACTTTACATGTTGCATTTTTGTTCAGTGTGTTTTTTTCAATTAAAAAAAATGTCCCCTTGAAACTGTGGAGTATGGTGTGTAGATAAGTGGGGGGGAAATCCTTATATAAATACATTAAACTCTAAGGCACTGACACAATGTGAAAAAAGTTTAAGGGGGCGTAGACTTTTTATTGGCACTATTGGCTAACCTCCTAGACAGGGTATTTAGACTTATGTATCCATGAACACCACAGTATCATATTATTCCACAAAATGTTCCATATTCCAGTGAGTGGGAGAAAGGGGGTCTGAGCCGAGCAGACACACAAGGCCCCCGGCTTAGGGAAACACCATGGAATGTGCCTCTTGGATATCCTACATTGGACTGGCGGGAGGCAGGACATGTTACTGTTAATATCAGGACCCTGACTTTAACGCCACTCTGCAAATACACATCATTTTGGAGAGAGAGAGAGAGAGAGAGAGAGAGAGAGAGAGATGGATGGAGGAAAGAAATCTAACAAGGAGCGCATCCATATTTCCACAGTAGGATGAAGGCAGCATAAAAACCCTATTTGGGAATTCTTGGCATCTGATCAGTGGGAGTCGATACATCACCCTGCAGACGGGGCTATAAGTTACCCTGCCTGAGTGAGTGAGATAGAGAAAGGAGAGAGAGAATGTGTGTGCATATATATATATGTATATGTATATACATATACATATATATACATATGTATACATATACACATATATGTGTGTGTGTGTGTGTGTGTGTGTGTGTGTGTGTATACAGTCCACAGACATGCTACATATAGCTAGCTATAAGGAGAGAGAAGCAGGCAGCAGAACCTACCAGTGTCCTGTTGTGTGTGGTGGCTAATGACTTCCCCAGGCCTTTAGTATGTTCTGTGGGATGATGGCTTCTGCCCTGTGAGAAATAAACAGGAGATTGTTCAGAGGTGGGGCGAGGAGGAGAGGAGGCACAGTAAAGTTGTAAGGGGGAAAATAGAAGCATATGGAAAACAAATAGTGCAAGGCAGTACAAAGACCATCAGCAATAGCACCACCCACCAACGCTACCCTCCCTCTCTTTATGTGGTGGACAAGCCTGGCTAGTGAGCTAGCTAGCCGGGGGCCTGGGGTCTCAGATCTGGATTCTGTACATGTCTGGGACTGAATCTGATGACGTAGTCAGCTCTTGTAGACCCCTGGCTTCTGTTATTTTACACCCCTGGCTCTCATGGAGTCGTTTGCTTTACTCTTAATTGGGCTACATGGGTCTCTGAGAGGAGGAAGGAGGGGAAAAAGAGAGGAGAAGAAGAAATGGGTACAAAGTGGAAACTGTTCCAAGGTTCACCGGGAGGAAGAAGCTGTTAATGTGATTACGGTCCCATTGGAAGGGAAGTGCCGGAGGTGGGAGTGTGTGCCGGTGTGTGTGTGTGTGGAGAAAAGGGTCAAGATGCCGCTACAAGCCCCATAAAATTGTGGGGGGGTCCCTCCCTCACAGCAAGAGTAGATACAGCTCACAGAAAACTGGCCCTGTAGAGATGTGATGGAGGGGGTGGGATGTTGGTGGTGGTGGTGGTGGTGGGGGGGTGTCTGTGCTCGACATGCCTAATTTGTACCTGATTAGACAGGATCAGGGGTCGGGAGCTATGTTTGCTCAGAGGACCTCATGGGCTTGGAAACAGAGACCCAGGGGCAGGTGGAGGGTGGTTTGTGTATCTGTGTGTGTGGGTGTGGTTGGTGGTGGTGGGGGTGTAGTTAAGGAATAGGTATCAGACGTTCCGTGAAGAGAGACTCGCTGAGAATAACTCCACTATGTGCTCATGACGAGGCAAGTGAGCAAGCAGTACATGGAAACAGGGTGTGAGAGAAGGCTGGGTCAAATACTTTTACCCCTCTGTGGGGTATCCATCCCAGCAGTCATGTTACAACAACTGACGGATGGAGTAGGCAAGGGAGGAAACACATGGGGGAAAGGCAAAGCAGGCCGAAAAGGAGGAAAAGCTGTAGGGCAGAGTCGAGGTCGAGGACTGCTTGTATACTGGTTAAAAAAAAACAGGCTTCAAAAGTCAAGTCTCGGGTGCTTTATCTTCAGAGTGAGATGCCCGGTGCAAACTCCACTATTCCTGCCCCAGCCCCACAAAAGGATTGTTGTTGTCAGAATGAACTTCCACTAATCATTAATAATCCATTTAAAAGCGCGTCTTGGCAGTAATACACAGTGCATTCGGAAAGCATTCAGACCACTTGACTTGTTCCACATTTTTGCTACGTTACAGCCTAATTCTAAAATGGATTAAATACATTTTAAAAAATCCTCCGCAATCAACACACAATACCCCACAATAAAAGTGAGAACCTGTTTTAGAAATGTTTGCAAATGTATTCAAAATAAAAAAAATACATAAGTATTCAGACTCTTACTATGAGACGCAAAACTGAGCACATCTGCATCCTGTTTCCATTCATCATTCTTGAGAGGTTTCTTGAACTTGATGAGAATCCACCTGTGGTAAATTAAATTGATTGGACATGATTTGGAAAGGCACACACCTGTCTATATAAGGTCCCACAGTTGACAGGGCATGTCAGAGCAAAAACCAAGCCATGAGGTCAAAGGAATTGTCCGTAGAGCTCCGAGACAGGATTGTGTCGAGGAAAAGGTCTGGGGACGCATACCAAAACATTTCTGCAGCATTGAAGGTCCCCAAGAACACAGTGGATTCCATCATTCTTAAATGGAAGATGTTTTCCTAGCACTGTCCACCCGGCCAAACTGAGCAATTGGAGAAGTGGCTTGGTCAGGGAGGTGACCAAGAACCCGATGGTCAATATGAAGGAACTCCAGAGTTCCTCTGTGGAGATGGGAGAACCTTCCAGAAGGACAACTATCTTTGCAGCACTCCACCAATCAGGCCTTTATGGTAGAGTGACCAGATGGAAGCCACTCCTCAGTAAAAGGCATATGACAGCCCACTTGGAGTTTGCCAAAAGGCACCTAAAAGGACTCTCAGACCATGAGAAACATTCTCTGGTCTGATGAAACCAAGATTGAACTCTTTGGCCTGAATGCCAAGCGTCACGTCTGGAGGAAAATATGCACCATCCCTACGGTGAAGCATGGTGGTGGCAGCATCAAGCTGTGGGGATGTTTATCAGCGGCACGGACTGGGAGACTAGCCAGGATCGAGGGAAAGATGAACGGAGCAAAGAACAGGGGGATCCTTGATGAAAACTTGCTCCAGAGAGTTCAGGACCTCAGACTGGGGAGGTTCATCTTCCAACAGGACAACGACCCTAAGCACAAAGCCAAGACAATGCAGGAGTGGCTTTGGGACAAGCCTCTGAATGTCATTGAGTGGCACAGCCAGAGCCCAGACTTGAACATGAACAAACATCTCTGGAGATGAAAATAGCTGTTCAGTGAAACTCCCCATCCAACCTGAAAGAGCTTGAGAGGATCTGCAGAGAAGAATTGGAGAAACTCCCCAAATACAGCTGTGCCAAGCTTGTAGCGTCATACCCAATAATTCTCTAGGCTGTATTTGCTGCTAAAGGTGCTTCAACAAAGTACTGAGTAAAGGGTCTGAATACTTATGTCGTTATGGGGTATTGTGTTTAGCTTGAGGGGGGAAAAACTATTAGATCCATTTAAGAATAAGGTTGTAACGTGACAACATGGAAAACGTCAAGTGGTCTGAATACTTTCCGAATGCACTGTACATAGAGGTAGGCCTAGGCTACCTGGCCTTTGCGCAAATGTCGGCCTATAAATGTGCCATTTGGGAATCTCATAGTATTTCTTATTGTCTTAACTCACTACCACTGTGGAGCTTCTCAAAGTAATTTTCTCTTCACCTGTCTGATTTTACATCCATTGAGAATGACAATAGTTCCTCAACATAGCCTATTTTAAAAAAATCTCTCCAGCTCACTTTCGATAACCACCACTCAGCCTGAAAGGGGGTAAAATGATCCAGTGGTATTTTCATAAAATAGGCCTACCTGATTATTTCTTATCCCTTGCGCGAATAGCCTACAGCTATGTCTTTTTCTTCTCGTTAGGCTGTCTCTGGTTCCCTCGTGAGTCATTTGTGTGTCTTAATTATTTGTTTACATTGTGCTTAAAGCGTCAGAAAAGCTCAGTAGCTTTACATATAGTTGATTTTTATTAAAACACGTAGGGAATACCTATATAAGGAAAAATACGTTTTAACATTTTGACCAATTGAAAGAACAGACGACTCTAGGTTAACCAGTATTTTTGCTATTGTTGAGGGCAGCCCTAAATCTATCGGACTTAAGACAAGCCTAGGGGATCGAGGTCAAGCCCTGCCTGCCAACAGCCCTTCATAATCGTTATACTCCACATTTACTATGGGAAGCTGTTAAACGCTCCATATAAAAACAATCTACTCCTTTCAAAGTGATCTGTGACTGGTCCTCTCAATCAATTTTCTTGGTCATGACACGATCTAACACAAAGCAGACCTTTAAATAACAAGTATGCCTTGATAGATAGTCTGTCCGCAACTTCATCTTGAATCTGAGAACCTTTTAATCAAATCAAAATAAAAAAGGGCCCCTCCCTGCGAGTGTGAATGAGATAGCAACAGTAACTCCGCAGCCTTTCCGAGCAGCTCGCTCGGCACGCACAACAATCAATCCCAAGTGCAACTCAAGCTGCATTTTAACATGTGCATGTCTCCAGGGTGTAGGTTACGAGATTCCTGGTGAGAAGGCAACTATACTTTTTGTGGGGATCCCCTTGCTACTGACTAAGGAAGGTGTTGGGTTGTGTGAAGAATCACACCCCGGCCAAGATAAGCACACCAGAGAAACTCTTCTACAGTGATTCAAGGCAGATCGCATGAGGATAAGGTATAAAGTGTGTCTGTTTCAACTGAAAACACCTTGGGGGCTAGATTCAGTGGGCCCCAAGTTTTCCCCACCTTAAAAGGCCCCCTTCTCTCGTGGCCAGGGAAGGGCTTTGATGTTGTAGGGCTAATTCACTGCTATGTCACAGGTTCAGTGACTGAAACATGGCAAGACATATTAAGATATCCAGCAGTGGGGTTACTGTAAGTCGCCTATGCAGCAATGACCCAGTTACGGCTATTGAGTACTTTTGCAAGTGCGGTAATCAGACATCAAGGGTTGCGGAGAAATTTCAATCATTTTACTTTCAAGTGGCTACCTTTTTCCTGATTTCATAGGTGAAGTAAACCAGCAGAGATGAAAAATACAGCTTATTAAATTTCTTTCTTGACTAGCCAGCACATGGGTCCGGGGAGCTTGTATTGTTTCATTAGATATGCACTTTGAATCTCAAGCATCCTTCGTCTTCCATATGAAACCAGAGGGTCTGTTGCATCATGGGAGCTTCGGCAATTGGCGGCTACTCTCTGGGATCAGATTCAGCTAGGGAGCACTGATGGATGGCGTGTGCATCCCTGCTAGAGCCTGTGCCATTGGCTTTGGAGTGTTACCATGGTTACTGGACTGATTATGTGGTGGCCACCCTGTTCCCATGACGTTGAACTCTGACCTCCATAACCACCTAAAAACAAACACACTAACCTTTGAATATCTTTATAATCACGTGAGACAATTAAGAAGACACAACTGCAAGAAAAATCCCAGGCAGGCAGAGAGTAGGTTAGGTTATGAATGGGAAATTTTATCAGGAAACAATGGCAATACTCAATTTTCATACCAGCAGCCTGGGAGTCGAATGGCTTTTCAAGAGTAGGCAGGGGAGCGATGGCGGGAAAGCATCCATTGTCAATAAAAGACACAGAGGGGTTCTGTACATTGATGAAACTCTAGTCACTGCCCTTCCCACACATGGTCTCTGTTTTTGTGTTTGTGTGTGCAAAATCAGGGGGTTGAAAGGGGACCCATGCCAGGGCATGGAATGGACACCCGGGTTGAGTCCGTAGGGCAGGGCAGGGCAGTGCCAGTCGCCTCCATGTTCAGTGCTTGTTCTACACTGTGCCACTGTTATCGCACATCCTGGCACCACAGCAGAGTTTCTCATGCATGATGGTGTGAGAGACAGGCATACACACATGCAAGCACCTATTGTGGCATTTGTACATTTGGCTTCGATAGAGATTCAGGTTATTTCTGTACATACAGTGCCTTCAGAAAGTATTCCTTTACATAAGTATTCACACTCCTTTGCTATGGCACTCCAAATTATCTTTGAGATGTCACTACAACTTGATTGGAGTTCACCTGAGGCCAATTAAATTGTGAAATGATTTAGAAAGAAACACACCTGTCTATATAAGGTCCCACAGTTGACAGTGCATGTCAGAGCAGAAACTCTATCATGAAGTCAAAGGAACTGTCTGTAGATCTCCAAGAGAGAATTGTGAAGAGGCATATATCTGGGGAAGGGTATAAAACCATTTCTAGAATGTTGAAAGTTTCCAAGAGCAGTGGTCTCCATCATTGAGAAATTGAAAAAATATGTAACTACCCAGACGCTGCCTAGAGCTGAGCAATCGGAAAAGATTACCTTGGTCACAGAGGTGACCAAGAATCCAATGACCACTCTGACAGAGCTACAGAGTTCCTTGGCTGATATGGGAGAACCTGCCAGAAGGATCACAATCTCTCTAGCACTTCACAAATCTGGGCTTTAAGGTAGAGTGGCCAGACGGAAGCACCTTCTGAGAAAAAGGCAAAGGATAGTCTGGAGTTTGCAAAAAGGCATGTGAAAGGCTCTGAGAGCATAAGGCAAAATATTCTGTGGTCTGATGAGGCAAATATGTAACACTTTAGTCTGAATGCAAAGACCTATGTCTGGAGAAAACCAGGCACAGCTCATCACCCGTCTAACACCATCTCTACGGTGAAGCATGGTGGTGGCAGCATCATGTTATGGGGATGCTTTTCAGAAGAAGGGACTGGTAGACTGGTAAGATTAGAGGGAACAATGAATGGAGCCAAATACTGGCAAATCCTTGATGAGAACTTGCTTCACAGTGCAAATGACCTTAGACGGGGGGGAAAAGACTTTACGTTCCAACAGGACAATGACCACAAGCATACAGCCAAAGCAACGCTGGAATGGCTTCAGAACAATAATGTGAAAGTACTTGAGTGGCCCCAGCCAAAGCCCAGTCTTGAATCCCATTAAATCTGTGGAAAGACTGGAAGACTGCTGTTCAACTCTGCTCCCCATCTAACTTAACAGGACTTGAGAAAACCTGCAAGGAAGCAAAGCTGATACAGACACACCCAAGCTGTAATTGCCGCCAAAGGTGCATCTACAAAGTATTGCCTCAGGGGTGTGAAAACTTGTGTAAATTAGATATTTCAGTATTTACTTTTCAATAAATGTGCAAAGAAAATCGAAAAACACATTTTTACTTTGTCATTATGGGATATTGTGTGTGTGTGTGTGTGTGTGTGTGTGTAGATGAGTGAAAGAAAAACTCCATTTTTAATCCATTTTGTATTTAGGCTGTAACACAACAAAGTGTGGAATAAGTCAAGGGATATACATACTTTCTGAAGGCACTGTGTAACCAATTCTAGCAGTTGTCTGATCTTATACATGTCTTAGATGGCATTGTTTCAAAAAATAACACAATAACCATGCCCTCCATATCAGATGATCACTCTTGCATGACTCCACACAGCCCTTTCAATTATTTATATCCCATGTTCTTTACCTAGGACAAGACATTTACATTTCAGTCGTTTATCAGATGCTCTTATCCAGAACGACTTGCATAGATTTTCATTCTTCAATTTCTTTTTGTACTGGTCCACGTGGGAATCGAACTCGCAACCTTGGCGTTGCAAGCGCAATGCCCTACCAAACTGAACCACAAAAAACTTGGTACAATTCATGCACTTCTCAAGAGAACACTTACACAACACTTTAGCAGACGCTCTTATCCAGAGTGATTTACAGGAGCAACTAGGATTAAGCATCTTGCTCAAGGGTACATTGACAGATTTATTGCCTAGTTGGCTTGGGGATTCAAACCAGCGACCTTTCAGTTACTGGGCCAGCATGCTTAAGCTTAACCACTAGGATACCTGCTACTCCCTGACCACACACACAAACACACACACACACCCACAGACATTACACTAAATGACATTGCAGTCCATCTGTGTGTCCAAACTAACCAAATCATTTTAAAAACACAACATGTTCATAGTGTCATTCCAAGGGCGGCTGTTTAGAACCACTAAAATAATACATTCACATTGTGGGTAGCCGTATAATGCACAGCACTCAAAGAGGAGGGTACATTGACAGAAGAGATAGAGAGAGCAGGAGGGAAAGAGTGATAAAGAAAAACAAGGCCACGTTGACAAGAAGCTTCATGGCTGGGCAACTCACAGAAAAGGGGCGAGAGGGAGGGGGAAGACAATGCAGATGAGTTTGTCAAAACTCAAATACATTGCTGGTCAAGCAGCGAACAGCAGTTTGCCCCAGTTAATTTGCATGGATGGGTCAGGAAGGATGGGTCAGGATGTGGGGAAGGAGGGAAAGCGCGAGGGAGCTGCTATTGGGCCGTTGTGTATAAATGCACTGTGCTTAACCTCATGAAAGAACGAATATACAGAAATACATATCCTATTCTCGGCTCTCTGAGGGGAAATACATATCCCTTGAAGGAAAATGCTATGGAATTGGGTTAGGCCTATGTCTAATTCAGATTACACTCATGGTTGAATAAGTGCAAACTGTTTAAGTAAGGTGCACACTTAAGGCTCTATTTTCGTCTGGCGTTAAAGCGGCGCTAGTGTCAAACACGTTAGACTGCAATTTCGTCATCTAAAAACTGACGCACTGGCATTTTCCAGCCCTAATGCCAGGTTCAGCAATTTGCCTGTCTTGTATTTGCTTGCTTGCGCTCAGATAGGAGGGGTGGACATTTTTGAGGTGCCAAGCATAAAAATAAAAGAGAGCTGCACACTCTAGGAGCTCAGATGCAAAAATGTAATACCAACGTTTCGACAGCCAAGCATAGCCTCCCATCATCGCAAGTAAGTTTTTTTCCCCTGCCCAATGCAATCGCGAAGTAGACAAGACTGTCGACAAAGGGCCTAGCTCCTGAGACCGCTTGTAAATCAATTATTTAAATATAATGTTTGATAGGAATAAAACAGTGAGCTGACATTCCCTTTTTATCTATGCATTGTAGGTAAACCCACATTATTTTAGACATGCAGGTCCCGTTTTGGACGTGGACATTTTCACTTTATCTTGGATCTTTGTCCAGCTACTGTGAAAAGTTTGGACATGTCGTAAAACCCTCCAGAGTCTGCATTGTTTTAATATTACAGTGGGGAGAACAAGTATTTGATACACTGCCGATTCTGCAGGATTTCCCGACTTACAAAGCATGTAGAGGTCTGTAATTTTTATCATAGGTACACTTCAACTGTGAGTGACGTAATCTAAAACAAAAATCCAGAAAATCACATTTATTGATTTTTAAGTAATTAATTTGCATTGTATTGCATGACATAAGTATTTGATACATCAGAAAAGCAGAACTTAATATTTGGTACAGATACCTTTGTTTGCAATTACAGAGATCATACGTTTCCTGTAGTTCTTGACCAGGTTTGCACACACTGCAGCAGAGATTTTGGCCCACTCCTCCAAACAGACCTTCTCCAGATCCTTCAGGTTTCGGGGCTGTCGCTGGGCAATACGGACTTTCAGCTCCCTCCAAAGATTTTCTATTAGGTTCAGGTCTGGAGACCGGCTAGGCCACTCCAGGACCTTGAGATGCTTCTTAAGGACCCACTCCTTAGTTGCACTGGCTATGTGTTTCGGCTCGTTGTCATGCTGGAAGACCCAGCCACAACCCATCTTCAATGCTCTTACTGAGGGAAGCAGGTTGTTGGCCAAGATCTCACGATACAAGGCCCCAGCCATCCTCCTCTCAATATGGTGCAGTCGTCCTGTCCCCTTTGCAGAAAAGCATCCCCAAAGAGTGATGTTTCCACCTCCATGCTTCACGGTTGGGATGGTGTTCTTGGGGTTGTACTCACCCTTCTTCCTCCTCCAAACACGGCGAGTGGAGTTGAGACCAAAAAGCTCTATTTTTGTCTCATCAGATCACATGACTTTATCCCATTCCTCCTCTGGATCATCCAGATGGTCATTGGCAAACTTCAGACAGGCCTGGACATGCGCTGGCTTGAGCAGGGGGACCTTGCGTGCGCTGTAATCCATGACGGCATAGTGTGTTACTATTGGTTTTCTTTGAGACTGTGGTCCCAGCTCTCTTCAGGTCATTGACTAGGTCCTGCCGTGTAGTTCTGGGCTGATCCCTCACCTTCCTCATGATCATTGATGCCCCACGAGGTGAGATCTTGCATGGAGCCTCAGACCAAGGGTGATTGCCCGTCATCTTGAACTTCTTCCATTTTCTACTAATTGCGCCAACAGTTGTTGCCTTCTCACCAAGCTGCTTGCCTATTGTCCTGTAGCCCATCCCAGGCTTGTGCAGGTCTACAATTTTATCCCTGATGTCCTTCCACAGCTCCTGGTCTTGGCCATTGTGGAGAGGTTGGAGTCTGTTTGATTGAGTGTGTGGACAGGTGTCTTTTATACAGGTAACGAGTTCAAACAGGTGCAGTTAATACAGGTAATGAGTGTAGAACAGGAGGGATTCTTATAGAAAAACTAACAGGTCTGTGAGACCGGAATTCTTACTGGTTGGTAGGTGATCAAATACTTATGTCATGTTTTTAAATTAATTGAGTTGACTGTCCATAGCTGCCCCCTCTCCCAGTCTCCCAATAGAGCTGTCCCTATTGTACAAGCAGTGTTACTTACCATTATTTATTTTTATCTTAAATGCAAATTAATTACTTAAAAATCATACAATGTGATTTTCTGGATGTTTGTTTTAGGTCCCGTCTCTTACAGTTGAATAAAAAATGACAGACCTCTACATGCTTTGTAAGTAGGGAAAACCTGCAAAATCGGCAGTGTATCAAATACTTGTTCTCCCCACTGTATACGGCCACGGGATAAATTATGGTGCCTGTAAGTGTGACATAGCCTATTTAGAATTTCATTCAAATTATTCGTTCTCTTTTTAGGCATTATCAATAATGAATTTAATCTTGCTTATTGACCATGTTTGGCATGTCCATACTCAACCATAATGCAATTTACAGTAGGCCTAGACCCTATATCAATGTGAATGCTATTGAAGCTATGCAATGTGGACTGCAAATGGGTTCAACTTAACATATTTAGAAAAGATAAGTCTACAATTTATTTGTATTTTTCTGTAAGACATTTAACAAACTATAACGGACTACCATTGAAATTGGAGTTGATTCCAAGGCAATACATAAGAGACCAGAAATACACAACTTGAAGCAACCACATATTTCGCCATGGAGCACATTCTGATTGGCCAGTGAGGGGCCAAGCCTCGACACAACCACAACTTGTTTATTCATCAAATCCCAGCCAACGCCAGCAAGTGCGCCAATAATCGTAAGAGTGAAAATAGCCAAAATATTTCTGACACATCCCTGAACCCATAGCGCTACCGCCTGGACTTAGATTTACCATTGTGTAAGGTTTGTTATTAATTCAAATAGAGCCCTTAGTGATGGATAATTAAACCAATTAAACAATCTGGACTGGAAAGCATCGGCCTGGTGATACACATGTCAAAGGACCCACATTGGTTTCTAGGAACACTGTGTCCCGTCTCAGCCTCTCTTACCAGTTAGGTCAGGTCCTGTGAATGTGAGAACGCTTTAAGCCCTATTCACCCAGTCCTGCCATGTTAGGAACCTTTTATTGGGATGGGCAGCCCACCCTCATGACAGCCATCTCTGTGCCCTTCCCAATATTCACCACTGTGCCCCCCACGTCAAGCCCAATCACAGCTCGCTGGGTGTGAGGCATACAAGGCTTCCTGTACCCAAGACGTTATAGTTACAGTTGAACACACATATCAAGACCCAGTCACATCCCAGTCCACTGTCCATCTCGCGAGTCTCTTTCAACATGGTGCATTAGTGAATGCCTATGTCGCTGTCTATCTCGTGTGCCTCTTTCAACATGGTGCGTCTCATTCAACATGGTTTCAATATGGTTTCAACATGGGGGGTGGGCAACAGGTGCCTGGAAACAGCTGGGATGTGATACAGGCCGAACAGCGTCCAGGGACAAAGAGCTAGCATCGGGGGCTGAACGCGATTAGTGCCTGGCGCCCATCCTGGCCCATTCAGCACTGCTTAGGGGACGTAACACATACAATTCAGGGGATTACTCCATGCAGGACAGGGGAGGAAATTAAGGGGCTGTATGAAGTCAGTGTTGAAAAGAAAAGAGGAAAGGAGGAGCATCAAAATGGGAAAGGAAGAGGAACGAGCAGTGAGGCCAAGCTATCACTCTTCCATAATTAAAGAAGACAGCTGCTATGTGCTGCCATGTCATTAAAACATGGGCCCTCCGAGTTCACAGTCACAGCATAAAAGCTGGAAGACAAGTCGGAATACCACAACTTTGATCTTTGATTCCACCGCATGAATAGTTCAAGACTCAAAAAATCCATTCATTCCATTGGAGAGCTTGGTTTGAAACGGAGATAAACACGAGACAATACTTCAATGTTCTGTCGCACATTGTCCGTGTGAGGTCACATTGATAGACAGACATGTCGTAGCATCCATCAACAGCTAAAAGAGGTGATAACACGACCAACGTTCTATTAATAGAGTTAGCATCGGAAATAGCACAACAACTTTGTTGGAATAGATTTCTTTTGTCGGCCTATTTATACGAGCCTGACACACATACAACACACAGACAGCCAATGTCTCCCTAGAGAGCTGGCGCTCGTCAAGACCGTCTGGTTCCACTGATGTCCCGTTCAGAGATATTGATTGGCCCCATTTAAAACAACAGTGACATAAGAGAAAACAACAACAGTGATTTAGAGCGCACCCTTAGAGAGGAGAGAGAGTGAGAGAGAGCACATCCCCAAATGCCCAGCATACCCTCCTCCTTACACAATCACATCTGATTCCCACTGACAGGCCCAGGCAGATGGGCTCACACACACACACACACACACACACACACACACACACACACACACACACACACACACACACACACACACACACACACACACACACACACACACACACACACACACACACACACACACACACACACACACACACACACACACACACACACACACACACACACACACAAATCCACTGAGGCACAAAGAGGATTTGGGAGCTGTTTGTGAGTGGGAGATGTAATAAAAAAGAGACTGTGTGTCTGCTTGGACAAAGCTCAATGTGCTCCTCTCCACGGATTTGTCCGTGTGTGTCTTTCTGTATGTGCAAGGGTGTACATTTTAGTACTGAGTGAGCAGCAGTGCTGTTGGTATGTGTGCTGTCTCTCTCTCTTTCTGGCCTTGCCATGTGCAGTCGCATGCCCTCTGCAGACACTCAGAGGGAGAGAAGGGGAACGGGTCAGATGGGGAGAGAGAAAGAGGAAAAGAGAGAGTGAGCGCTGACCCAGCCTGAAGAAATCAGAACAAAGAGAGAGACAGAGAGAGATGAAGTGCGAGAGAGAGAGAGAGAAAGAGGGAGAAAGAGATGGAGAAAGAAAAGAAAACTAGGGGAAAGAAATAGGAAAATAAGGTATAGCTCAGTTTTGGAGGGTGGGGAGTCCATGCCCTATAGCAGGGTTCCCATTAGCCGGTAATAGACGTTTTTTTGGGAAAAAATACATCAAATTCAAAACTGTTAAATAAAATTGGCGCCGGCCAATTATCCAGGAGAAAAAAACATTCCCATAGCAAAATAATGGATTTAAGCCTATTCATCGATTCAAATACCAGTCGTTGTAGCGTGAGAGCTGCCGATACAGCTCAAACATCTGTTTGTTGCTGCTGGAGTGAAACGTGCTTTAATAAGCCCAATCCTTGCGCAACAATTATAAAGAAAATCGTGTGTGTAAAAAACAACAACAATGGCCACAATTAAAAAGAGCTTCTATTTTTACTTCTCAGCTGGTAAATGAAGCACGCTTTCCATTCGCCATTCAAGTGCATAGGCAACTAGACAGGCTTGAGCAAGACACACCACTTTGCAATGAGCTGGAGGCAGTATGCGTTTTGAAACCATTTACTTAATTGTTTGAAACCAGAACGCTTTACTACATATTATGAGGCATGTCTTACCTTGCTTCAAAGTAGCCTAGGCAAAATCCAACCAAACGTGCAGGCAATTATTTTATAAAGACGTCCATATGCCATTGAAACAGTAGTCGTTTTCTCCCATGTTCTATTGGTTTTCTAATCAACTTTCATTCATTGTCCAGTAACCAAAGGCCCAATCCTTGTCATATTAGCAACCCATGCTAGTTGTTGCATCTTTAGATCTCCCCTCATTCTAAATTTCTAACTGATATTTCCATCTCTCACAATGGTGTTTTCCCGCTAATTGCATTATGGAATGAACATTTGCAAGTAGCCTACTGCCTTGTGCACATTGCTGCACTTAGAAAGTGGGGAAATAATAGCTTATCATCATTTTATGCTAAACATTCTGATCTGTTGCACAAGAATCATTGCTTTTTAATGTTTTTTGGGGGGGATGTAGCCTAGGCCTACTGGTTGTATGAATTTGGGATCTATCATCCCACAACTGTCCCAGAGTGTTTGGAATATGATATTTCTTTCTCACACAGAACTACAAGCTAGCCAATAGAATAGGTACACGTTTCTACTATGGGGGATTGGGGATTGACATACTACACTTTATATGAATGGAGATATTAGCAGAGTAATTATTAATACAACGACAATTACAGGGTAGCCTACTCTGCTGACACTGGCAAACAGATCAATACAAGCAACGTTGTCTGATCAATATATTACGAAAAGGGGAGACACAAATACAATACAAACACAAATACAATACATCTAACCTGGAGGAGGAAATTATTGTCCAAAAACAAACAAAAGTGGCACGGAGCCAATGATAAAGACAGTGAATATGCACACTCAGTGGGAATTTGATTTCATAGGGCCGATGTTCTCCGCTGGTGCCAATAAGATCGCTCAATTAAGTCGAGAATTTTTATAGCAAAAAAAGACAGATGGGAGTCTCTTCATTGTCTTTTCTTTACAGCAATAACCATTTGTTTTCAAAATTGTTTTTCCAGCGATTGTATTTTTAAATATTGCCATATGTCTGGCTGGGTCTCTCTGCTTTTCACTGACAGTCGCAACTCAACAATCATCTATTTGTTACAGTATTTGCCACGGGCTCTGCCCAAATTGCGAGCTCTTCCGACAGCAGGTTAAGCTAATGATCATCAGTGGCCGAATCACGCTTTCTGGTTTAGTAGACTATTTTGAAGGATTTATTTCTGTATAGACCGGAGTAAGCTAATTAGGCTATATCATTATGGCAACTTAATTCAATTTACTTTGGGGAAAGCTTAGCTTCCCCTAGCCTTACGGACATCTTCAAATTGCTCATCGGAATTCGGATAAGAATGACGCACGCCACTGCGTTCTGAGTTGCATGCTCTGTTAAGATGAATTGCCATAAACTAAATCTGATTTCTGTCACTTCTGTCCTTCTGAGAACCGTGGGTGGACGCCCTAATCAGGTTACACAACCACTGCATAGATGAAAATACTGCCGGTCAAGTGTCAGGCGCCACATTAACAGAAACCCTGCCCCGTAGACACAGACGTTCTGTTCTTCATAGTTAGAGTGAGGGCCTGTCGCTCCTGCTGAGCTATATTCTCTGTATTCATTATATTAAGGCCACATGGCAAAATTAGCTGACATGCTTGATGATTAATTCTCTAATTAAGAAGACATGTAATAATAGTATACTTTCCTTCCAGAACCATCAGGGAAAGACATGGACACACCCTTATTTGTCTTAGCTCAGCTCCAATCCCGCTGCTAGCCACCCTGTGTGTGTGTGTGTGTGTGTGTGTGTGTGTGTGTGTGTGTGTGTGTGTGTGTGTGTGTGTGTGTGTGTGTGTGTGTGTGTGTGTGTGTGTGTGTGTGTGTGTGTGTGTGTGTGTGTGTGTGTGTGTGTGTGTGTGTGTGTGCTGTGTAAGAGCATCTGTGAGCGCGTGTGTACGTTTATCTACTAATCTGAGCGTATGAGTGGTATGTGTGAGCGTTTGCGTGTAATGTACACGATTTACTTACCATGACATGGTACTGCAGTACATTGCCAGGCCCTGGGGTAATGTGTCTCTCTTTGGCAGGCCTGTCTGCCTGCCAGGCTGTTTGTTTCTCTGGCCCAGACCCAGGCCACTAGAAGGGGAGAACGGCCGCTGCCTATGTGCTCTAATGTTTAAAGGCATTGTCCTTGTGGAGAGGCGACACCAATGGATCTCTACCATGAACAGAGGGGGCTTTATCGGTTAAAGTCACAAGCCTGCCTTTGTCTTTCAGATCGTTGGTGGGGTTATGGCCTCCTTTAGCCTTTAGCATGTGTGATAGGGAGAAGGAGTTGAGGGAGTAGGGGGCGTTGAAAGAGAGCCAACATTCGAAGCGTTGGTAGCAGGCAGGGCCATGAGACTGAAACATTGTCTGTTGACAGACCCCCCCCCAGAGCCAATAACATCTCCTAATGTATGAGGAGATCAAGGCTAATTCATCTCGAGGGGTAAAAACATAATAGGTTAATGACCGCTCTCGACAAATAGGGCATCATAAAGAAAAGCTGAGGTGGCTAAAGGGTCACTGGCGAAGGTCATCTAGGTATTCCTAGAAGCCACAAAACGACTCGCTACAATTACAATACATCTTTGCTAAGATGGCTAAAGCTACAGTACAGAGCTAGGCCTAGCATAGGTTAACCTAGCCTAGCCCCCTGTCTTTCTCCGTGTTTTAATAAATATTTAGCCGGAAGGCTCAGCTGAAGGGAGTCAGACCTATAAAGTATACAGGCTTGCACTGCCTTCACAAGACCTGATTACATATACCTTTAGCTCTATCCCGCTATCATTTATTAGCTGCTGCCTGGTGAGCATAGAGTACAGTGGAATACTACACCTGGCCTGTCCTCACGTGAACCTGCCATTGAGCAGCCATTGGTTCCAAAAATAGGCTGTACTGCACCCAGTGACTGACTGGGAAGGCAATGCTGTTCCAAACATGTAAAATCCCAGTAATAAACTATAGCACGGTGAGAGCTGGAGCCTAATCCTCTAAGAGAGATGTTATTAAATGAATGGGGTTTTGACTGAGTCTGGTGTTGTTTTGGGAATTGGTAAATATATACTAACTGCCTTCTTGGCAATGGCCAGGTGTGCGTTGTTAAAAGATAGATTTACTACCAATGCACTTCAAATGAGCCGTCTTTGTCTACTGAAAGCAGAACAAAAAGAAAACATTTACTAGAGACAACAATTGTGTAGATATGCAGGTACACCAGCCTGGATATTGATTGAGATAGATATTCAACTGGAGAAGCAGCGGCTGGGTGAATCATTTCTACACTATCTGTACTGGTCAGTCCTGGCCAAGGCACGGTAGCCAAAATTCCCCAGCTGATCTCGCCTGAGTTCATCATTAAGTCAAGCTAATTTCTCTTCCCTCTCTTCCTCTTTCCCTCCACACCGGATAACCACAACAACAATCAAGTAGTGCTGGCAGGGGAACAAGCACGCGGATGACGGCACAGCGTTCACATTGGCGGTCTCCCCAAACCGTGGTTCCCTTAGTAACTGTCCCAAAACAAGGCATGGAGTGGGTTAGGGGAGGGAGTGCTGTGTGGGATAATGGATCCTGTGACAGGTTCTGTTAAACTCCCGCTGCTGGCAGCTCGCCAATGTAGCCGATCGTACAGACCAAACAACCCAAGGAGGGAGCCACTCAGCACAGGCAGTGTCTCTTTACAGTCACCTCCATGCGAACGCAGAGCCGCAAGAGCCAAGATGGTCCCTGACACTCAGGCCTGCAGCCATAGAATGTACATTATTTATGGTGAAACACATGAGCTACAGTGTAGCAGGAGATCAGGTGTCTCCAACAACAAAACAATCTGTGAGTCGGGTATTTAGGAGGCACTCCTTGGGGAGTAATTGTATGCTGCCTTTTGTGCCACTTTGAATCGGAGAGGTGGCATGTATACGAGAGCGGCGATGAAATCAGTGATAAAGTGGTTACACTTTCCGTGACCTCTCGATGAAGCCTTCTCGATGATGCCTGCTTTGTTCTGGTGTAACGCATGGCCTGATGAGTCATGTCAAGTTATAGACTAACAGGGATGTCCAACTGTAAAAACGAAACAGTGATAAGTTTAGGCCAAACTGATATGAGACAGTAGCAGTTTAAAACAGGCCTAGTTTCTTGGCTGGGAGACATTTCATAATCAACCATTTGTCAACAGACGCAGTAATGAATGTTAAGATATGTTTTGTTTTTAGCTTACACGATAAGACTTTATGACCCAGAGCATTAGGTAGAGATGCCAAGATGGACATCCCAAAGACATATGTGATCTCAAAAAGCAGGTCCAAAAGGACACACAATAAATAGTAACTGTGAGACATAAAAAGACCCACGTGGTATGACCATCTGATGTAATACCATCCAAGGCAGTGTAATATAATCATATCATTTATCATATCATTCCAATGCCAGGTCCACTTTTGACCTCCCCGTTCCCGTCCCCTCCCACTCACAAGGCAGGCAATGCACTTGACCTCATCTTTACTAGATGGTGTTCGCCTACTAATCTCGGCGCACCTCCAGAGATGGTGAACAGAATGAGCAAAACAGTACCGGAGGGGTCCGTGACAGCCTTTCTTGTCCTCCTCCCTCTCTGCTGACGACTTTGGCCACGACTGTACTTGCCTAAGGAGCAGCAAGAGGAACCACCCCTCCCTACATTCAGGCTAGGGTCAAACCCTACACCCCAACCCGAGTACTCTGCCTCCTCTGGTCTCTTGGCCCTTCCACCCCTACATGAGGGTAGCTCAACCCAGTCAAATCTCTTCTCTGTCCTGGCATCCCAATGGCAGAACCAGCTTGCCCCAGACGCTAGGACAGCAGAGTCCCTGCCCATCTTCTAAAAACATCTGAAACCCTACCTCTTCAAAGATGATCTAAATTAATCCCATAGCAATGATATTTCTAGTTCATCTAGCGTGTCCGGCATTGCATATAATCGATGCAACGCAGGGAGATGATTTAACAAAAGAGCATTTGCGAAAAAAGCACAATCGTTGCACGACTACACCAATGCCTTTCTTAAAATCAAAACACAGAAGTATATATTTTTAAACCTGCATATTTAGCTAACAGAAATCCAGGTTAATATTAATATTAACCTGGTGAAATTGTCACTTCTCTTGCGTTAATTGCACGCAGAGTCAGGGTATATGCAACAGTATATGCAGCCTGGCTTATTGAGAACTAATTTGCCAGAATTTTACGTAATTATGACATAACATTGAAGGTTGTACAATGTAACAAGAATATTTAGACTTAGGGATGCCACCCGTTAGATAACATACAGAACGGTTCCGTATTTCACTGAAATAATAAACGTTTTGTTTTCGAAATTATAGTTTCCGGATTTGACCATATTAATGACCCAAAGGCTCGTATTTCTGTGTGTTATTATGTTATAACTAAGTCTATGATTTGATAGAGCAGTCTGACTTAGTGATGGTAGGCAGCAGCAGGCTCGTAAGCATTCATTCAAACAGCAATTTGTGCGTTTTGCCAGCAGCTCTTCGCAAGCAAAGCGCTGTCTATGACTTCAAACCTATCAGCCTAATGGCTGGTGTAACCGATGTGAAATGGCTAGCTAGTTTGCGGGATACGCGCTAATAGCGTTTCAAACATCACTTGCTCTAGTTATTCCCCTTGCTCTGCATGGGTAACACTGCTTCGAGGGTGGCTGTTGTGGATGTGTTCCTGGTTCGAGCCCAGGTCGGAGCGAGGAGAGGGATGGAAGCTTTACTGTTACACTGGCAATACTAAAGTGCCTATAAGAACATCCAATAGTTAAAGGTATATGAAATACAAATGGTATAGAGAGAAATAGTCCTATATATAATATATTAACTTCTTGCGTCGAGCAATCCCGGATCCGGGATCCTATTTATAGCCTCAAGCTCATTAGCACCTGTTAAGGCTTGGGACAATACTGCCCCCTTTGGATGAATTGTGTGCCCAGAGTAAACTGAAAAAAAAAATGTCAAAAATTGCTAATATATGCATATAATAATTATTATTGAATAGAAAACACTCTAAAGCTTCTAAAACCGTTCGAATTATGTCTGTATGTAAAGCAGAACTCACAGGGCAGCCATTCTCCCAAACTCTCTCTCTCACCTAAGAAAGTTGCTCCAACTTTGACGTCATCGCCCCCACCCTTCCCAACCAGCTATGGATCTTGGAACAGTTTCTATTTCTTCAGCGCGCTCTCGTCTTTCAATGAGACGCGGAACGGAGAAAATAGCACGAGCTTTGACCGCTTGGCGGGCAAAATACTGAGGTGTCACGAGTTTTTAGGCGCGCGCTTGGCAAAAAGGGTCTCTTTGTTCCAGCTCGCCTGAGAAGATTTCCTTTTGTTTGATTTAATCGCCAATTGTTTTGTACGTTACAAACATCCTAAAGCTTGATTCTGCACTTAGTTTGACCAGTTTAGTCGACATATAATATGTAATTTTGAAGTTTTGGTGCGCAATTGTTCGTGATCAGAAGTCCTTTTTGGGGTAATTTACCTGAAGATGTTAGCATTTGCTAATACAAAGACACACCAACTGCAACCAAACGTTATATTAGGTAAGTATAACTCCTTCCACGACATTCTGGTTGAAGACCATCAAAGGTAAGGGAATATTTATGTTATAAAATTGTATTTCTGTCGACTCCAACATAGTAGAGAAATAATGCTAATGTCTGAGCGCCGTCTCAGATTATTGAATAGTGAACGAATTCTGTAACGTTAAAAATAAATGTAACACAGCGTTTGCATTAAGAAGAAGTGTATCTTTCTAAATATATGTAGAACATGTATATTTAGTCAAAGTTTATGATGTTTATTGCTGTTATCTGGCGTTATCTGGCGTTAGCTGTCGGAGCTATTTATAATTTCTCCGGACATTTTTGATGCATTTTTTTAACATGGCTCAATGTAAACGGAGATTTATGGATATAAATTGCATATTATTGAAAAAAACATAAATGTACTGTGTAACATGTGCTATTACTGTCATCTGATGAAGATTTTCAAAAGGTTAGTGAATTATTTTTCTTTTAATCCTGCGTTTGTGATTGTGCTATTTTGCATAGCAATGTGGCTACATATTGTATGCTTTCCTAGTGGTGGTTTAACATAAATATGTGCTATGTTTTCGCTGTAAAACATTTTAAAAATCTGACACGCTGGGTAGATGAACAAGGTGTTTATCTTTCATTTAAGGTATTGGACTTGTTAATGTGTGGAGGTTAAATATTTTTAAGAATATTTTTGCTTTCCCTGCGCCACCGTTTGAGCTGAACGGGGGGGGGGGTGTAGTTCCCATTTGAACAGGCTTATATGGATAACCTCTTACATCTATGGGGGCGCTATTTCATTATTGGATAAAAAAAACGTGCCCGTTTTAAGCACAATATTTTTCACAAAAAGATGCTCGACTATGCATATAATTGACAGCTTTGGAAAGAGAACACTCTGACGTTTCCAAAACTGCAAAGATATTGTCTGTGAGTGCCCCAGAACTGATGCTACAGGCGAAACCAAGATGAAACTTCATACAGGAAATGAGCAGGATTTTTGAGGCTCTGTTTTTCATTGTCTCCTTATATGGCTGTGAATGCGCAAGGAATGAGCCTGCCCGATCTATCGTTTCCCCAAGGTGTCTGCAGCATTGTGACGTATTTGTAGGCATATCATTGGAAGATTGACCATAAGAGACTACATTTGCCAGGTGTCCGCCCGGTGTCCTCCGTCGAAATTGGTGCGTCATCTTCAACTGCACGTCTTTTTCCAAGCGATTCAGAGGAGAAAGTAGACATCCACGAACGATATGTCAATGAATAGAACACCTTGAGGATTGATTCTAAACAGCGTTTGCCATGTTTCAGTCGATATTATGGAGTTAATTTGGAAAACAGTTCGCCGTTTTGATGACTGAATTTTCATTTTTTTGGGTACCCAAACGTGATGTACAAAACGGAGCGATTTCTCCTACACAAAGAATCTTTCAGGAAAAACTGAATATTTGCTATGTAACTGAGAGTCTCCTCATTGAAAACATTCAAAGTTCTTCAAAGGTAAATGATTTTATTTGAATCCTTTTCTGGTTTTTGTGCAAATGTTGCCCGCTAAATGCTACGCTAGCTATCAATACTCTTACACAAATGCTTGTTTTGCTATGAGATCTGAGATGACAGTGTTGTTAAGAAAAGGCTAAGCTTGAGAGCTAGCACATTCATTTCATTTCATTTCAAATAGTTAACGTTACGTTATGCTAATGAGATTGAGGCTATAACTGGATACAGGTTTTTTTCATAGTCAAACGTGAACAAAACGGAGCGATTTGTCCTACACAAATAATTTCTTTTGAAAAACTGAACATTTGCTATCTAACTGAGAGTCTCCTCATTGAAAACATCTGAAGTTCTTCAAAGGTAAATTACTTTATTTGAGTGATTTTCTTGTTTTTGTGAAAATGTTGCTGGCTGAATTCTAGGCTTATAGCTATGCTAGCTATCAATACTCTTACACAAATGCTTGTTTAGCTATGGTTGAAAAGCATATTTTGAAAATCTGAGATGACAGTGTTGTTAACAAAGTCTAAGCTTGAGAGCAAATATTTATTTCATTTCATTTGCGATTTTCATGAATAGTTAACGTTGCGTTATCTACAACCTAAAACCTCTTACCTTGGAATATTCATGTTAAAAGGAACCACCAACTTTCATATGTTCTCAAGTTCTGAGCAAGGAACTCAAACGTTAGCTTTTTTAAATGGCACATATTGCACTTTTACTTTCTTCTCCAACACTTTGTTTTTGCATTATTTAAACCAAATTGAACATGTTTCATTATTTATTTGAGGCTAAATCGATTTTTATTGATGTATTATATTAAGTTAAAATAAGTGTTCATTCAGTATTGTTGTAATTGTCATTATTACAAATAAATAAATAAAAATCAGCCGATTTCAACGCCGATTGTCGGTATCGGCGTTGAAAAATCATAATCGGTCAACCTCTACTATAGAATACTACTGTACTTAATATAGAATTGTGTTGTATACTGCAGAATTCTATACTACACACTGTAGTTAGTATACTATAGTAAATACTATAGTATATTCCATCAAAAGAAATACTACCAAAATGTCTTCAAAAACACTTTTTTAATTACAGTAAATACTACAGTATTTAATTTGCATTTATCCTGCCCATTCCCCTCCCCCATATCCCAATTTGTGGCACCCGTAACTGAGAATCCAACATGCCAAGTATAGACCATGGTGCGGCAGGGTAGCCTAGTGGTTAGTGCGTTGGACTTGTAACCAAAAGGTTGCAAGTTCGAATCCACGAGCTGACAAGGTACAAATCTGTTGTTCTGCCCCTGAATAGGCAGTTAACCCACTGTTCCTAGGCTGTTATTGAAAATAAGAATTTGTTCTTAACTGACTTGCCTAGTAAAATAAAAATATTGTGTTTGCTCCAGGTTACATAAAAGAGCAGAACTTTCTGTCCAAACTGTCTGTTCTGATTCCAGTCCTACCTACAGGTTATGGAAAATGTGCTCTTTTATTATTTAGGTTTACTCAAGGAGACCCCCCCCGCCTCCACTTCTATGTCAAAGATAATAAAACAAAAATACTACAGTAAATACTACAGTCTGCAAAAACACTACAGTAATGACTATGGTATATTTTCTTTTACTACAGTATTTATACTAAAGTAAACTGCAAATACTACAGTATTCTACAGTATTCCTACCATAGTACACACCATATACATTTGAAATGTGGGTGTCACGTTCTGACCTTAGTTCCTTTATTATGTCTGTGTGTTAGTTTGGTCAGGGCGTGAGTTGGGGTGGGTAGTCTATGTTTTTTTTCCTATGTTGTATTTCTGTGTTTGGCCTGGTATGGTTCTCAATCAGAGGCAGCTGTCGATCGTTGTCTCTGATTGAGAATCATAATTAGGTAGACTGTTTTCCCCATTTCCACACGGAACTGTTTCATTTTCATTTTGTGTAGTGTTCAGTTTTAATTAAAAACATGACGAACACTTACCACGCTGCGTATTGGTCCGATCCTTCCTACTCCTCCTCAGAAGAGGAAGACGAAAATCGTTACAGTGGGAGACCTCATGCTCCAATACCTTTATCCACAATTTCGTAGTATCCAATTGGTAGTTAAAGTCTTGTCTCATCGCTGCCGTACGGACTCAGGAGAGGCGAAGGTCGAGAGCCATGCATCCTCCAAAACACAACACAACCCAACCAAGCTGCACTGCTTCTTGACAAAATGCCCACTTAACTCGGAAGCCAGCCACACCAGTGTGTCGGTGGAAACACCATACACCTGGCGACCGTGTCAGCGTGTACTGAGCCCGGCCAGCCACAGGAGTCACTAGTGCGCGAAGGGACAAGGACATCCCTGCCAGCCAAACCCTCCACTAACCCGGACGACGCAGGGCCATGGGTCTCCCGGTCGCGGCCGGCTGTGACAGAGCCTGGACTCGAACCCAGAATCTCTAGTGGCACAGCTAGCACTGCGATGCCAGTGCCTTAGATCACTTTCATGCTCCGATACCATCTTCCCAACGGTAAGGGAGTGGACAGCTGGGGTGTGTGGGGTCCTTGTTGATGCTGCGAGACTTCCTCAGGAACTAATTCAAGTAGATGTCCTGGATGGGTGGGAACACAGCCCCAGTGATGTACTGGGCCACCTGGAGGGCCTTGATTGATCAGCGGTAGTATTTGGAAAGGACCCGGTCTAGCATTTTCTCCCGCCACCTTAGGAAGTAGTGGCGCTGTGGCACCCTCTTGACGAGAGTGGTGGTCTTGTTGGTCCAAGTCGCAGAGGAACTTGAAACTGCTGACTCTCTCTACTGCAGTCCTGCGGATCGGGACATGTTGCCTCCTCTGCTTCCTGAACGTCAGCAATCAACTCCTTCGTTTTGCTGACATTCAGGGAGAGTTTGTTGTCCTGGCACCACAATGACAGTACACTTACCTCCTCCCTATAGGCTGACTCGTCATTGTTGCTTATCAGGCCTACAACCATGCTGTCATCAGCAAACTTGATGATGGAGTTGGTGTCATGCATGGAGCCCAGAATGGTTCACCCAAGCCATGCAGTCGTGGGTGAACAGAACACACCTCTGGAGGGCACCTGTGCTATTAAGAGTCCGTGTGGAGGACAGGTTGTTGACAATCCCTCCCGGCCTGTGGTCTGCATGTCAGAAAGTCCAGGATCAAGTGGCAGAGGGTAGTGTCCAGACCTAGGGCTCTGACCTTGACGACGAGCTTGGAGGGAACAATAGTGTTGAATGCTGAACTGTAGTCAATGAACAGCACTTACATACACTCTTAGGAAAAAGGATTCCAAAAAGGTTCTTCAGCTGTCCCCATAAGAGAACCATTTTTGTTTCTAGGCAGAACCATTTTGGGCTCCGCGTAGAACCCTCTGTGGAAAGGGTTTTACCTGGAACCCAAAAGGATTCTCCTACTGTCTGCTCAGAATCCAGTCCTACCTACCTACCTACCTACGGGTTATGGAAAATGTACTATTTTAGTATTTCTCCAGGAGGTTTCCTCAAGGAGACCCCCCCACCCCCCCGCCCCCTTCTATGTCAAAGGTAATAAAACTAAAACTGTACTAAATACTACAGTAAATACTACTGTATACTACAGTCTGCAAAACCACTACAGTAATGACTACTATTTTTCTTTTACTACAGTATTTATACTAAAGTCAACTGTAAAAACTCATTCAAAAGAAAAAAATACTGGTAGCAGACACTTAGAAAGAGAAACAGAAAGAGAGATAGATAGAGAGAGGGGGAGAGAGAGATAGTGAGAGAGGAAAGGGTCGGACGGAAGGTAGAGGATAAAAATAGAAGCAGACAGGCCAGGGAGAAGAGGAGGAGTGTGATTCTCTGTTCAACAAAAGCATTGCTCCACCGTCTGTATAACACATTTTTCCACTCTGATTTGTCTTTTTTCTCCCTCTCTCATCTCCAGTGCAAGAGAGAGCAGGATGCAGAGACAAGACCAGAGGCAGGGCAGCTAGAGGGGAGTGGAACAGAGAGGGGTACTGTACTACAGGAAGCCTCCACACAAACAGATGCGCACACACCAACAATCCCCAGCCCACCCCGTGAATGTCAACGTTTCCGCAGAAAAGATACACACACACACACACACACACACACACACACACACACACACACACACACACACACACACACACACACACACACACACACACACACACACACACACACACACACACACACACACACACACACACACACACACACACACACACACACACACGGGTGAGCTCACCAGTGCACCTATAGAAAGAATAGTAGAGGATGACTCACAGGGAGGTGGGGGTTAGAGGGGGGGGCAGATCAAAAGTGGCCACTTGGATATCGATGGAGGTTAAGAAAGACAGGCTTCACTGCTGCCATTATGCTCCTGAAGTTGGCAATAGGCTCCACCAGTGGTCGACAACCTTTTCCATTTGGAGTGCCAAGTTATCCTACCACTTCTACTGATCTGAGTGCCAGTTGTGATTCTCATATGCACATTTTTATGGAACAGTTTCATTTCATTTCTATTTAAGTCTTTGTGTCTCAAAATCAATGTCGTGGTTAATCCAAATTCTAAATGATGAATGATACAACATCTAAAAGTAACTTATATTGCCATTGCCAGTATGTAAAAATAGCCTACATCAAACAAATAAAAACAGACACAGCTGTAGGTTATTTTGCGCAAGGGATAAGAAGTAAACAGGCAGGCCTATTTTATGACGCTTCCACCGGATCAGAGCATGACATTTTTTCCCTTTCATGCTGACTGATAAGCCATTGGGAGAGAGCTGGAAAGATTTTTCCAATAGGCTCCGTCGAGGAACTATTGTCATTCTCAATGGGTGTAAGAACAGACCTTGTTTACTTGCTGTTTGAGAAAAAAAAATGACTTTGAGAAGCTCCACAGTGATTTTGACTTCAGACAGTCAGAAATAGTATCAGATCACCAGAGGGACAGAGTTATAGGCAGGCTTACATTTGCATGCAGACCAGGTAGACTAATCCTATTTCTTTATGCTTAATCAGGTGCGTGTCCTTGAGATTTACAGGAGCGCACCAAACAAAACGCAATTCATAAATTGTTTTGTTTTTTTTAACTTGGAAATGGAATGAAATAAACCCAAACTTTTTTCTCACAAGTTTAGCTTAGGTTGTGCGCTCTGCAAACAACGTGTCCACTCCTACAATGACAACTGTAAGACTGGAATAATAATATATTGAATGCATTAACAGAAATGGCCATAACCAAACAAACATTGTAGATTAGAAATGATTGGAATTAACGGTAAATGTACTACTGGGTGATACTGGTGTGCCCCCCTGCAGCCTAATTGGTTAGTCCCCTCAGACAGGCGTGAATCAGACATGTGTCTTAGACTGATGGCCTGTGCCATCCCCCACGGCCTCCGCAATGGGTTTAGTCCCCTCAGACAGGCGTGAATCAGACAGGTGTCTCGTGTACCCTATTTTTGTTGTTGACATATTTGCCACTGCTCGACAAAATAAAATCTTGGTCGACCGACAGCCTATTGACCAAGCAATCCACCAGTCGACTAAACTGGGTCAGACCTAGCGCACGCAAAGAGACATACACACACACACACAAAAGCACTCAAGATGCATGCAAACCTCCTTATTGGGACCTCTAGTATATATAACCACGGTGGAAAACAGATAATAATGAATCAATTAGGGCTTTGTTAATTGACATGTACAGTATAACGACAGCTGATTTTAAGGTCTCTCTCTCTCTCGCTCTCTCTCAACACATTTTCCAAAAAGTAGTAGCATTAGTCACGTAAACACAGAAATAAACAAATGGCACATTGGATTCCTAATTTTAAAAATAAGTGGTGCTTTTCTTATCGAGGAGACAAAGTTAAATAAATGAGAGAGAGAGAGAGAGAGAGAGAGAGAGAGAGAGAGAGATGAAATCAGACGGAAGGGTCATGTGGAGGTAGAGGATACAAATAGAAGCAGACAGGCCAGGGGGAAGAGGAGGAGGAGTGTGATCCTCTGTTCAACAAAAGCATTGATCCACAGACAACATCTGTATAACACATTTTTCCACTCTGTCATTTTTCTTCCTCTCTCTCTCATGTCCAGTGGAAGACAGAGCAGGATGCAGGGACAAGGCCAGAGGCAGGGCAGTTAGAGAGGGGAGCGGAGAAGAGTGGGTTACTGTACCAGAGGAAGCCTCCAAATCATACACACATGCAGACGCACATACCAACATTCCCCAGCCCACCCCATAAATGTAAACCCTTCCGCAGAAAACACACACACACACACACAGGACACGGGTGAGCTCACCAGTACATCACTAGCAAGAATAGTAGAGGATGACTCATATGGATGTGGGGGTTAGGGGAGGGGGACAGAGCCAAAGTGGTCACAGGGAAATTTATGGGGGTAAGAAAGACCGATAAACACACATGGGGGTAATAGAGAGAGAAAAGCAGTGGGAAGGAGCGGGGGGGGTGTCAAAGAAGCTTTGCCAGAAGCTATCTAGATTGGCATGCAATAGAGTGGGGAAAGGTTGTGCCGAGGCCTCAGGACAGGTTGTCTTAATCTACACACAATACACCATAATACACCGTAATCTACACACAATACATCATAATGACAAAGTAAAAATAGGTTTTTAGAAATGTTTGAAAATGTATTAAAAATAAAAACTGGACATATTACATTTACATAAGTTTTCAGACACTTTGTTCAATCACCTTTGGCAGTGATTACAGCCTCGAGTCTTCTTGGTTATGACGCGACAAGCTTGGCACACCTGCATTTGGGGAGTTTCTCCCATTCTTCTCTGCAGATGCTCTCAAGCTCTGTCAGGTTGGAAGGGGAGAGTCGCTGCACAGGTATTTTTAGGTCTTTCCAGAGATTTTCGATCGGGTTAAAGTCCGGGCTCTGGCTGGGCCACTCAAGGACATTCAGAGACTTGTCCTGAAGCCACTCCTGCATTGTCTTAGCTGTGTGCTTAGTGTCGTTGTTCTGTTGGAAGGTGAACATTCAACCCAGTCTGAGGCCCTAAGCACTCTGGAGCAGGTTTTAATCAATGGTCTCTCTGTACTTTGCTCCGTTCATCTTTCCCTCAATCTTGACTAGTCTCCCAGTCCCTGCCGCTGAAAAACATCCCACTGCATGATGCTTCCATCACCATGCTTCACCGTAGGGATGGTGCCAGGTTTCCTACAGATGTGACACTTGGCATTCAGGCCAAAGAGTTCAATCTTGGTTTCATCAGACCAGAGAATCTTGTTTCTTATAGTCTGAGTCCTTTAAGTGCCTTTTGGCAAACACCAAGCGGGCTGTCCTGTGCCTTTTACTGACCACTCTACCATAAAGGCCTGATTGGTGGAGTTCTTCAGAGATGGTTGTCAACTGTCAACTGTGGGACCTTATATAGACAGGTGGTGCCTTTCCAAATCATGTCCAATCAATTGAATTTACCACAGGTGGACTCCAATCACATTCTCGAAAGACATGATCAATGTTTTGATGATCAATGGAAACAGGATGCACCTGAGCTCAATTTCGAGTTTCATACCAAAGGATCTGAATACTTATGTAAATAAGGTATTTCAGTTTTATATTTTTAATACATTTGCAAACATTTCTAAAAACCTGTTTTTGCTTTGTCATTATAGGGTATTGTGAGGAGATATTAGATTTAGGGTTTCAATTAGGTTTAGCGTTCCAATTAGGTTTAGAGGTTAGGTTTAGGGGTTTGAGGATAGGGAAAATTAGATTTTAAACAAGAATCAATTGGTAGGTTCTCACAAGGATAGTAAAAGAAAAGTGTGTGTGTGTGTGTGTGTGTGTGTGTGTGTGTGTGTGTGTGTGTGTGTGTGTGTGTGTGTGTGTGTGTGTGTGTGTGTGTGTGTGTGTGTGTGTGTGTGTGTGTGTGTGTGTGTGTACTGCAAGTCTCTACCCGTATGCATAGTGTATGTCTATGTATGAGTGTGTTTGAGTGTGTGTGTGTGTGTGTGTGTAACATCTACCATGGAGAGCACAGTACATGACGTGACTGTTTGTGTGGAGGGGTGGATTGAATGTGGAATAACGACAGAGTCTGGGAAGGACAGACTTCCACTCTGGCGCATTGGGAGTACAATACATTGAATAAGCCAAATGGAAAGGCCAACACAATATCTCAAGGCAAAAGAGAGCCAGAGAGAGAGAAGGACAGGAAAAGAGAAAAAGGTGAGAGAGAGAGTGAGAGAGAGAGCAGGGAAGGAAGGAACATTGAGTGAGAGGGAGAGAGCAGGGAAGGAAGGAAAAGTGAGTGAGAGCAAGAGAGTGAGTGAGGGGAGAAAGAAAAAAAGGAGAAGAAAACAAGATCATAAAATGATACTACAGTGCAGTTAAAGGAGGCTGGATGTCAGCCAAGGGTCTGGCCCTTCCCAGCAGCAAACGTGCAGGGGTGGAAAGAGCTACTCAAACTGGACTGGGAAATCAAGGAGTTACGAGGCCCACAGGCCCACTGAAAAGGAAGATGAGACTCAAAGCCGAAGGGTGGATGAGATCAGATACAGAGGGATGAGAACCAATTCCACCCAGTTCAAATCAAATTACATATGATTTGTCACATGCGCTGAATACAACAGGTGTCGACCTTACCGTGAAATGCTTACTTGCAAGCCCTTTTATTAAAGTAAGAAGTATGAAAAAATGTGCTAAATAAAAGTAACATAATAATGAGGCTATATACAAGGGGTACCGGTACCGAGTACGGGTTAAGTCAAGGTAATTGAGGTAATACGTGCATGTAGGTGGGGGTAAAATGACACACATAATAAACAGAGAGTAGCAGCAGCATACAGTGGGGCAAAAAAGTATTTAGTCAGCTACCAATTGGCTGACTAAATACTTTTTTTGCCCCACTGTATGTGAAGAGTGAGAAGGAATGTGTGTGTGTGAGACGTCAATATTCATATGTGTGTGTGTGTGTGTGTGTGTGTGTGTGTGTGTGTGTGTGTGTGTGTGTGTGTGTGTGTGTGTGTGTGTGTGTGTGTGTGTGTGTGTGTGTGTGTGTGAGTGTGTCAGTGAGGTACACTACGGTTCAAAAGTTTGGGGTCACTTAGAAATGTCCTTGTTTTTTAAAGAAAAGCGCATTTTTCATCCATTAAAATAACACCAACATCAACATTGTTAATGTTGTAAATGACTATTGTAACTGGAAACGGCAGATTTTTAATGGAATATCTACATAGGCGTATAGGGGCCCATTATCAGCAACCATCACTCCTGTGTTCCAATGGCACGTTGTGTTAGCGAGACCAAGTTTATCATTTTAAAAGGCTAATTACAACATTAACAATGTCTACACTGCATTTCTGATCAATTTGATTTTATGTGAATGGGCAATTTTTTAAATATCCTTTCAAAAACAGGGTTAGGGTTAGTGACCCCAAACCTTTGAACCGTAGTTTATGTTTGATGTATTTACGCAAAGCTCATCTGTAAAAGAGACCCTAGTCTCAGTATGACATCCCTGTCAAAATCAAAAATACTTAAAGAAAACACACATCCTCAATCATCAGCAAGGGCCAGCAGCAACCCTTGCTGGTATGCTCTCTAACAAACACATAAACGACTGCACACACACACACACACACACACACACACACACACACACACACACACACACACACACACACACAGACATTCAGGGGTGTGGCACCGGCCGTGGAACACTTTGCGCCTGGCTAACCTTAGCAGCCTTGGCAGAGGTTCATTGAGGTGCTCTGCCAAAAGGCACGTGGGGCACTTTGTTGGACTGCAGGCTTTATGCAATGATGATAATTCCAGAGACATGCATGGGTAGAAAAAGGAGGGTAAGAGCAAGGAAGAGAGAGGCTTGGCAATCAGCAGAGGGTCCCCATGACTTAACACCATTATTCATGGTCCTCCTTTATAGTAGGCTCTGGTACACTGTACAGCATAAAGGACCATTTATTGAAATGGGTGTAGAACATAGAGGCAACTGCCAAAATAAAGGAAATGGCAATATAAAGTGTCTTAAAAGGGCATTGGGCATTAGATTATATTAGATTATATTACAGATTATATTAGATTATATGTAGTTCTATATGTTCTTCCATGAGAAATTCCGTCATTTGGTGTTTTGCTGATGGTGGTGGGAAACGCAGTCTCGTGCGCCACTCCAGAATCTCCCAGAAGTGTTCACTTGGGTTGAGATCTGGTGACTGAGACGGCCATGGCATATGGTTTACATAGTTTTCATACTCATCAAACCATTCAGTGACCACTCCTGCCTTGTGTATGAGTGCCTTGTCATCCTATGGGGGGGAGGGCATAGCCATGGTATCCAAAATAATGGCCTGCCCAGCATTTTTATACATGACCCTAAGCATGATGGGATGTCTATTGCTTAATTAACTCAGGAACCACACCTGTGTGGAAGCACCTGCTTTCAATATACTTTGTATCCCTTTGTTTCCATTATTTTGGCAGTTACCTGTAGCTCACTGATCTGGAACTCTTCCAAATACCAAAGTTATGTTATGCATTGCTCTCCCCCTTGTAATTTCCACTTTGAAATGTCAGACTTTTCCTAAAATAAAAACTACAAAAATGTATATTAATTATAATCCACATAATAATTCACATTTCCTGTTGTTGCAGGATTATTTCCCTGCTGTAGCAAACTGCCTGAAATTAAGATCCTACATCTGCATGTGCCATAAAATCAACACAGCTCATCACCCTGAACACACCATCCCCACTGTCAAACATGGTGGTGGCAGCATCATGGTTTGGGCCTGCTTTTCTTCAGCAGGGACAGGGAAGATGGTTAAAATTGATGGGAAGATGGATGGAGCCAAATACAGGACCATTCTGGAAGAAAACCTGATGGAGTCTGCAAAAGACCTAAGACTGGGACGGAGATTTGTCTTCCAACAAGACAATGATCCAAAACATAAAGCAAAATCTACAATGGAATGGTTCAAAAATAAAAATATCCAGGTGTTAGAATGGCCAAGTCAAAGTCCAGACGTGAATCTAATCGAGAATCTGTGGAAAGAACTGAAAACTGCTGTTCACAAATGCTCTCCATCCAACCTCACTGAGCTCGAGCTGTTTTGCAAGGAGGAATGGGAAAAAATTTCAGTCTCTCGATGTGCAAAACTGATAGAGACATACCCCAAGCGACTTACAGCTGTAATCACAGCAAAAGGTGGCGCTACAAAGTATTAACTTAAGGGGGCTGAATAATTTTGCACGCCCAATCTTTCAGTTTTTGATTTGTTAAAAAAGTTTGAAATATCCAATAAATGTCGTTCCACTTCATGATTGTGTCCCACTTGTTGTTGATTCTTCACAAAAAAACACACACACACAGTACACACACACAGTACACACACACAGTACACACACACGCACACACACACACACACACACACACACACACACACACACACACACACACACACACACACACACACACACACACACACAGTACACACACACAGTACACACACACACACACACACACTACACACACACACAGTACACACACACACACACACACACACACACACACACACACACACACACACACAGTGAGCCAGCATGTTCTTACAGGTACTTTCTCAGGGTAAAATTGCCCATTATTTCCAGACATAGTGTACTACTTATCTACAGAGAATGTTACTTATAAAGCTTTGCTGTGAAGCAGCAACAACCCTGTTTCTGTCCTCAGCTACACAACATAAGTACTTATCCATGCAAATCATATAGGCTATGATATCCTTATCGCTGAGCACACACACAGTTAAAAGAAAACCCACATCACTATAGGGAGTCAGGACACTGAGATCAGAGTGGTCCAACCTGGTCCCGCTCTACAAACAGTTCCTTTTATTCTGTTCAAAAGGCAAGATTCAGGTCTAGACTGATTGTATAGCGTGGTCGCCCAAATGTTTGAGCAGGGTCTCAAGTTCATATCACTCCCTCCCGGCTGCACCAGAGTTTTACTTCATCTGACACCGCCGGAGGGAAAGAGAGGGAAATTGAGAGCCAGAAAGAGAATACAGAGACAGAGACAGAGAAAGTAAGAGACAGAGAGAGAGAGACAGAGACAGAGAAAGTAAGAGACAGAGAGAGAGAGAGAGAGAAAGAAGAGAGAGAGAGAGAGAAAGTAAGAGACAGAGAGAGAGAGAGAGAGAGAATACAGAGAGAGAGAGAGAATACAGAGACAGAGACAGAGAAAGTAAGAGACAGAGAGACAGAAACAGAGAAAGTAAGAGACAGAGAGAGAGAGACAGAGAGAGAGACAGAAACAGAGAAAGTAAGAGATGGAGAGAGACAGAGACAGAGAAAGTAAGAGACAAAGAGAGAGAGAAAGAGAATACAGAGAGAGAGAAACAGACAGAGACAGAGAAAGTAAGAGATGGAGAAAGAGAGACAGAGACAGAGAAAGTAAGAGACAGAGAGAGAGAGAGAGAGACAGAGAGAGAGAGACAGACAGAGTAAGAGAAAACATTCACGCAGAGCAGCTTTTTTGCCATCAATTCTTATTGAATCAAAAGGAGAACATTTGGCAGAATGGCTGGAATGTGAAAAATATGACAAATTCAATGTATACAATTATGAAACAAAGACGGATTTATGGTTGTAACTAGTAACGAGATCATTCGAATTAGTCCCTGTTTCAACCAAAAAAAATCCCCATGCCCTGATCAACAACCACGAGATGAGACCGTGGTCCTGATTAACATCACAATGCTGGTTCCTCCAGCATATCTTGCAGGTACACTACTTCCTTTTGTACAGTGCCAGAAGGCAAATTTCAAGGTTGTGTTTTTTTATTTCTTCTTACTTTGTCTGAACAAAGGCACAGACAGAGCCAAACTTAAAATGCGACCATTGTTTATGTTATATGACTGGAACTATTTGTCTTTCAAAGAGATATTAATAATGATCTTTTGGAAATGTTCGATATTGCCAAGAATTAGCAATGGGTGATAAACGACATGGTTTAATGTTGTTAAAGCTCTGCCAGAAGAATGTTGTTTGGACAGCTAGCATATTGTTTCAATGTTCACACCCCTTCCACAATAGGAAAGTGGCGAGTGTGTGGAAATTCTCACTGGTTTGGAAAAGATTTGCAATAAAAAATTAAACACTAATGCCTAATTTGTCAATAAAAAGGATTATTTATCAATTTTCATAAGCCATTTAATGACACCAGTTCTGCAAAAAACACACAGTACATGCCTGTATGCCTATTTATAATATCTATTTAATGCCAATTATTTGTAGGGCTACAGCCTATCTGAAAGCAGTCAGGATATAATGCTGTGTGAAATTGACAGCAGAAGACTGTCAATGAGTGTAATTAGTACATGAACTTGGCTTGGAGGCTACAGACTACAAACCCCCCACAGCCTACCCACCATTCACCAGCCTGCGTGAGGGTCAGCAGGGGTCAATCCAACAATGCAAAATGACATGCCACTGGTGGACAACTCCGACCTGTTAGTGAATTGCACTGACCTGAACCCGTAGTCTGTCACCTGGGTATAGGAGGGCCTGCAGTAACTGTGTATGGGTAAAATCACTGGGGAAGCCCTTTCTTGTTGATGGGGCAAGACCCTTCACAGTTGAGCTCGACGGAGCCCAGATGCTCGCTGCTTTCTCTTGCTGTCAATGCTAGCCGGGGTAAACACTGTCATACTTGGTTTGGACCAGACAGCATCAGATAGACGGTCTACCTGTAGAGAAACAGAGGGGCTCTGTTTCACTCGCTAGGTGGCTTTCTCCTGTGAGATATATTCAGGCTCTTACGAATTGAAGGAAAATGATGAAACACAGAGAGAGACAAAATATGACTTATTATATGTTATTAAATTTGTTCATTGGTCAATTTTTTTGGAGAAGCCTGGCTTCCCGTGCTATTCATGAATACACGCCACTGCTTCCCAGTGAAAAAAATGGTGTTCTGATATTTCCCATAGCAGAGCCAAGCTCTTATTTCACTTGGAAGGCTGCTGTTGTTTGGCTTTTTCTGGCCTAGTCTAGTCAAAACAGTAAGTTGTGGCGGTAACGTAGGTTCAGTTTGAGATCAACAACTGGGCAGTGTCTGAGCAAACTGTTTGTTCACCGAATCAACCAACCCCTGTATGACCCATGTCACATGGCCTACACTGCAACCACAGGAAGTGGAAACATGTAACCTGGATGAAGCAGCGAAGATAAAAAGTGTCATCTGTCATTATGTTAAAGCACTGTAGCCTATGTACTGTGTCAACATGAAATAACAGATTAGGTTCAATTGACATGATACAATACCTCCACTGAGTTTGTAGACTAAACAAAGCAGTTGTTGTCCTTCCTTCACCTTTCTGTGGACCCCCCCCATCCCCAGACGTAACCCACAACTAAAATGATCTTGAACTAACTCTGACCATCCCAGCCAGTCAGCTGAGGTTACAATAGAAATAGAGCCATGAAAGAAATATTATCATAACCCCATTTTTTATGACTCCAAAATACATTGTCAACAGTCCCTTCACAAACCAACTCTTCATCTCGTGCTCTCTGGTTGACCCAAAAACAATAACTTCTCTAATAATTTTGTTGATATAAAGCTGAAGGTCAATAAAATACAACAAACAGTATCACTGAAGAGAAAGCAGTTCGAGGACATTGTGTTCTCTAGACTGCTGACTGTGAGGAGAGATCGACAAGCCACTTCCCTCCACTCAATGACGGAGCCGTCAAAGAAACCACAACACTGATTACCAGCACACACTGCTTCGCCTCACTGCATCCTAACATTACAGAAGAGGATGCTGGTGGGAGGAGCTATAGGAGGACAGGCGCTGTTTGACTCCGTTCCATCTATACCATTCCATCCATTACAATGAGCCCGTCCTCTTATAGCTACTCTAACCAGCCTCCACTGCATTGCAGCATGGCACCGTTGACCCTACACTGCAACCTAACATTATAGCATCGCACTGTTGATCCAGCACTGCTATCAAAACCTGCAGCATTATAACCACTTGCTCTGTCTGCACAGAACCGGTTTCGAAAACAGAACAGAAAACCGCAAAAGAATGACATTTTCCAAGGAACAGAAACGAAACCGGGAATGTAAGTGATCCATACTGTTTCGGAACAGAACCGTTATTTTAAAAAACATGGGAATCGGTTAATAAAGTTTTTTGACGGTCCTGGCATTTTTTTCTAGTACCACAACAAAACGCAACAAAGGGCCTATGCAAAGTCCTCCCTCTGTCACTCAGAAACATATTACAGTGTCTACCTGCAAGCTGAAAATATTTGCCTGTGTGTGTGTGTTTAGACTACCTGCCCCTCTACCAGTGCTTAATCTGTAAATCGGGAGGTGTTGGAACCAAAAAGTGAGAACAAGAGGAGGGTGGGGGAACATGAGACAAAAAAAAAATGCATGCATATATCATTGCGTTTGCGTAGTGGCATAGAGCAGTAGAGTTGAGGCACATACAGAAGTTGCACACATGGGGGTACATTTTCAGTAGCCTTATAGGTTCCGGGAAAAATGTGGCCTTTTTATAGTCGCTTTTCCTGCAATTTTACGTAATTTTACATGACTGGAGACTTTTGCATAATCTTTTGTAATACCACAGAAATGATCGCAGGCTACTTTGAAACTGACAAACGGCGAATCAGAGATCAATAAAAATGACCTTGTCTTGAATCCATCAATAGCCTTGGTCTAGGTGTGTGGAGACACATTTATAGGCTACAATATGAGGAGGAAATTATAGCCCTACAAAAGCTTTCCAGTTTCACTGACTCACCCAATGATGCCCAGCTCACTTGCTGGTGATGGCCGATGCGCTCGTGCCAAAAGCCTCTCTCTGTCTTGTTTTACTTTGTAAAACAATATTTGGAAGGTGATCAAATATTTTGGTAGCCTACAGCACAGTGTTCTCTTTTTGCGCAGCTGTGATTCTATAACAAAAATAAATTATGAATTGCAACGCTGGAGAGGTGAGAATTGCAGGCTCATGTCTACCTGAGCAAAGAGGGAGAGAGATCATAGAAAGTGAATCTTGTGAGAGATACAGGCACGCTTCTCACACAGCCATGGCCACCCATTGGTCTCACACATACATTAGGTTACAACAAACCGGGGCTGTCCCAACCCGAATCAACTCTTAGAATATTTGTTTTTTTGGTCGCTTGTATTCAAATTTTGACATTGAAAAAAGTGAAACATATTTTTCATGCCACAAGAGCTACCTGATCCGGCCAAATAAGTTCCGGAACAAAACAGTCCAAAACGGAGAGGTGCTGGATCCGGCTCAAATGAAGCTACTGTACTGATGTTACAAGCTTGATTCAGAAGAAAGTGAGATATGTTTTATTAGTAAGAGAAGAAGGGATTCACTTTTTCAATGCTAGTTAAGGATACTATAGGCCTAGTTATCACATTTCACTTTGGATTTGTTGACTACAAAAAGGTAAGACGTGTTTTTAATTCTGGTGCCGCTCTGCACACACAAGCTTGTTAGCTAGCTAGCTCAAAAGACATTCAATTTCTACATAGACGCCGCTCCTCCTAGGTATAATTCTGGTGCCGCTCTGCACACTCAAGCTTGTTAGCTAACTAGCTCAAAGGACATTCAATTTCTACATAGAAGCCACTCCTCCTAGGTATAATTCTGTGCACCTAATTCAGGTAATGCATGTCTTAACAAGATGCCCAGCACTTCAAGCCTCCTCCTCACCCCTCTCTCGCTCTCTTCCCACCTGCAAAATTTCAGTCGCATCTTGCGCCATAGGCTACACCTGTCTGTCCTTCACACATGTAAACAACTAGCTTTCCTGCTCTGCCCACACCTTCAGGCTGTCTAACAGTTATTTGACCAAGAAAGAGAGTGATGGAGTACTGCATCAGCTGACCTGGCCTCCACAATCACCTGACCTCAACCCAATTGAGATGGTTTGGGATGAGTTGGACCGCAGAGTGAAGGGAAAGCAGCAACCAGTCCTGTGGGAACTCCTTCAAGACCGTTGGAAAAACATTCCAGGTGAAGCTGTTGGAGAAAATGCCAAGAGTGTGCAAAGCTGTCATCAAGGCAAAGGGTGGCTACTTTGAAAAATCTCAAATATTAAATATATTTTGATTTGTTTAACACTTTTTTGGTTACTACATGATTCCATGTGTTATTTCATGGGGTTGACGTCTTCACTATTAATCTACAATGTAAAGAATTGTAAAAAATAAAAATACTGGAATTAGTAGGTGTGTCCAAACTTTTGCTGGCTTTCTGTGGCTATAATGGCTATGATTTAAATGTCACAGTCTCTAAGCATTGTATTGCAGCAGGGAACAATGAGCGTGTTTCCAGTAAAGTATAGGCGTAAATGCCGACCTGAACAATTAATTTCTCTCAAATGTAGAGTCAAGGTTCAGAACACATCCGGTCCGAACATGTAGACTGGGATTACACTGAGCCAGGTTGTGAATCATATTGTTGGGAGATGCAGGCAACTAAAAGACTGGCCTAAATCCCACACTGTATGCTAAAAAAAAGCATCCCAACCCAGCTCTACAGACAAGAGGAAGAACTGAAAACATAGCTTGCTTTCTCCATTGTTCCTACTGTGGGAATAGGTGTGTGTACAGGGAGAGAAAAAGACTGAGTGTGCTAACCTAACTGCTCCAACAGTGACAGATGGGCAGAGAGGGGAAATACACTCTCACTCTTTCCACCTGAGAGGCACGAGTGAGGGTTCTGTGTCACCACTTTTCCATCCCTCCGTGCCTCTTCTCTCAGATTCTCTGGCAAATCCTGCACTGTCAACACACATTCACTTTGAACTGCTTCCTGACTCGCACTCTTCTACTTCTGAAAATACCACATCAAGCTGTTTCTTACAAACTATAACCGCTAGCTGTTCGCTAACACGTTCCTGCATACACTGCACATACAACATGCTAACCGTTACATATCGCCTGATGGCTTCATACTACCATGCTATGTTCAAAATGTAAACAATGCTCTCTTTCCATCAAATGGTACGTCACAATGTTGCCCATAGAACTTACTGCATAAACTATCCAACATGAAAGCTAGACAATCCCCAAACTGATGACAGCCTCACGTTGACAGGCTCCTAATTCCTTAAACAGACAGCAGTGGCTGTGGTCATTCATGGACATTAAACACGTGGAAATATCTGTAGCATGCATAGTGCCAATGAAAGAAAAATTAATTGCTCCATCATCAGCTTATGACTCTTTAAGACTGCTGTTGTGAACCACTAATCTAACTCTGGGTTGGGGAAGTCCTGCTGGAGGGGGGGAGGGGGGGGGTGTTTGTCTTGTTCGGTCTTGTCACGTGTTCCTTTGTCCATGTGTACCTGTCTTACCAACAACAATGACATTTTGATCACAAAAAAAGAGCACTCTTCCTAGTACAATGTGGTCTTCTTTTTCGCTAACTAATCACAGTGCACATAAAACTACAGGCTCCCTCACGTGATCCAACAATGCATATTGACAGGAGGCAGTGTTGACCGAGTGGGGAAAAGTGCCAGTTCGGCATTGTGCAAGACATATTCATTCTCCTGAAGTGCTGACTGCACAAAACCTGAGGACAGTGTCATGCAGCTGGATCCCTGCCAGTCAGACAGCTGTAAAAGAAGAAAGAAGGCCCTTCACCTGTTACGGCATCACGCTAATTCCAGTGTGTCCGTTTACTGCCCCGCCCGGCCCGTCAGCGTGAGTGATCTAATTCAACAGGAATCCGCATGAACAAGGGGTCACGTGAAGACTGACTGGACATTAGCTGAAAGTAAAAAGGGGGAGAAGGTGGAGCAAGAGCAGACAAGGTGACCCATGGCCATGGCCAAAGATAGCTCCTTGTACTGTATGTACATCTGTGTGCGAGGCAGACATCTCAATGAGCTCATACAAGGAGCAAAGCTCCCCATAAACCTACTCCACCCCCCTCCTCCCCATTCCCAACCACCAAAACCTGATATTTGCACTTGTGGTCGTAAACAATGCACTAGAACAGGGGGGGGGGGATAAAACCCTCCTCTCCCTCCTATTCTGCCTTTTATTCTTGGGTACCGTTAAGTGTCTACTGTACTAACATATCTCACAGATATTGCAAGTAGTTTAGTATTAATAGTAGTTTAAGTATTAATGACCTCCAGAAACCCATTGAACAACAACTTTCGACGAATCCACACCATTAAACAACTCAATATGGCTGAGGGACGGTCCGAAAGGTAAAGAGTCCTTGTAAAACGGTACTTTAGAAAAAGACAAATGCTAGCTAAAAAAAATGACTTGATTTTCAAAAACCCCTAATCTTTTGGATTGGTGATCCGTGTGTGTTCTGGCTAGCCAGGATGGGGCAACAAGTAGTTAAATGTTCAGGTGGGGTGGGAACCAGAGGGGGCTGCAAAGGGTTTGAAGGGGGGGGGTCAAATGGTCAATGCAAAACTCTACGTATATTTCATGTGACCAGCTTACCTCTAAAAGGCTTACCATCCTAATCCTCCAGCCAAATGAGGTGTCTTACCTAAGCTTACGCTGGTCAGGGGAATCAAAGGCAATATACAGTGCATTTGGAAATGATTCAGACCCTTTGACTTTTTCCACATTTTGTTACATTACAGCCTTATTCTAAAATGGATTCAGTTGTTTTATTCCATTATCAATCTACACACAATACCCCATAATGCTCCTGAGTGGCGCAGCCATCTTTAAAACTACATCTCAGTGCTGGAGGCGTCACTATAGACCTTTGTTCGATCCAGGGCTGTATCACAACCGGCCATGATTGGGAGTTCCGTAGGGCGGCCACAATTGGCCCAGGGTCGTCCAGGGTAGGCCGGCATTGTAAATAAGAATTTGATCTTAACTGACTTGCCTAGTTAAATAAAGGTGAAATTAAAAAAATACAAAATACAGAATGATGAAGCAAAAACGGAAATATCACATTTACATGAATATTCAGACTCCGTACTTTGTTGAAGCACCTTTGGCAGCGATTACAGCTTTGAGTCTTCTCGAGTATGACGCTACAAGCTTGGCACACCTGTATTTGGGGAGTTTCTCCCATTCCTCTCAAGCTCTGTCAGGTTGGATGGGGAGTGTCACTTCACAGCTAATTTCAGTTCTCTCCAGAGACGTTCGATCAGGTTCAGGGCACTGGCTGGGCCACTCAAGGACATTCAGAGACTTGTCCCGAAGCCACTCCTGCATTGTCTTGGCTGTGTGCTTTGGGTTGTTGTCCTGTTGGAAGGTGAACATTCACCCTATTCTGAGGTCCTGAGCGCTCTGGAGCAGGTTTTCATCAAGGATCTCTCTGTATTCAGCTCCGTTCATCTTTCCATCGATCCTTGCTAGTCTCCCAGTCCTTGCCACTGAAAAACATCCCCACAGCATGATGCTGCCACCAACATGCTTCACCACAGGGATGGTGTCAGGTTTCCTCCAGACGTGACACTTGGCATTCAGGCCAAAGAGTTTAATTTTGGTTTCATTAGACCAGAGGATCTTGTTTCTCATGGTCTGAGAGTCTTTAGGTGCCTTTTGGCAAATTCCAAGTTGAGGAGTGGCTTCCGTCTGGCCACTCTACCTTAAAGGCCTGATTGGTGGAGTGCTTATGGAAGGTTCTCCCATCCCAACAGAGGAACTGGAGCTTTGTCAGAGTGACCATCGGGTTCTTGGTCACTTCCTTTGCCAAGGCCCTTCTCCCCCAATCGCTCAGTTTAGCCGGGCAGCCAGCTCTAGGAAGAGTCTTGGTGGTTCCAAACTTCTTCCATTTAAGAATGATGGAGGCCACTGTGGGGACCTTCAAAACTATAGAAATGTTTTGGTACCCTTCCCCAGATCTGTGCATCAACACAATTCCTTAGACTTCATGGCTTGGTTTATGCTCTGATATGCATGTCAACTGTGTTACCTTATATAGAAAGGTGTATGCCTTTCCAAATTAAGTCCAATCAATTGAACTTACCACATCTGGACTCCAATCAAGTTGTAGAAACATCTCAAGGATGATCAATAGAAACAGGATGCACCTGAGCTCAATTTTGCGTCTCTGAAAAAGTGTCTGAATACTTATATAAATAAGGTATTTCTGTTTTTCATTTTTAATACATTTGCAAAAATGTCTAAAAACTACAATAACTTTTATTCTCCCTGCAACTACTGGATCATTGAGAGCTGCAACGTATACAGTACCAGTCAAAAGTTTGAACGTTTTTTCTTTATTTTTACTATTTTCTACATTGTATAATAATAGTGAAGACATCAAAAGTATGAAATAAAACATATGGAAACATGTAGTAACCAAAAAAGTGTTAAACAAATCCAAATATATATATTATATTTGAGATTCTTCAAAGTAGCCACCCTTTGCCTTGATGACAGCTTTGCACACTCTTGGCATTCTCTCAACATAATGTAATTTACCCAGGACAGTAGAGTACAGTATACACGCCCCTTAAACAAATGTGTTACCCTTCGTGCAGGCATCTGTCTTCTTAATTTGTCAAAACCCCCTTTGTGTCATTGGCACAGTATGTACCTTTTGGGTTTGCACATCAGATGCTATAAGTCCCATCTTTAAAGACTGCGAAAGCTCTTTTAGACATGATGACCGGGGACAAAAGGAATTTTAAAGTGTTTTTTATTTGAAACTTTCAGTAAGTGAGTGTACATTTGGAGGATTTTCAGGGACTCATTTTAAACCCGTAGGGGTCATACTTGTAAACTTTTGCTTAGACCATAGTTTAAAAACCATTGGTCTAAAATGGCTAGCTGCTAGCTTTTCTCATAGGGAAACCTGGCTAATTAGCCATGATGCTGAGGATGGCCAGCTGAGCAGATAATTACATCCGATAACAAAATAACTAATCAACCTATCAGAGACCTCAAACAGTAGAGCCACCATCCAATCGCAACAGGTCAATTTGGCCACCAGAGGAAGATTGTTAAATCATCCAATTGCTTGGTTTAACTTGTTACTCATGGTCAACTTGGAGTGTGCCAATATATTTTTGCATGATGGATCCTTGACTATGCTACTGATGTCATACACAATTCAAAAGGATTTTCGCATATATGACCAAACTCATCCATTTAACATACATACATGTAATTTGACTGAAAAAGGTGGGAGGATTATATAGCATGTAACCTTGTATTCAGACAGCGCAAGTCAAAGGCGATGATTCTCGTGGTGCTGTCAAATAGCAGTAATTCACCCACCACTGATAGCCTGGAGTGGTGGAGTGATCCACTAAAGGAGTCTACTCCACGGTATCAACACATGGTGGCTGTGCGTTTGAATCCCATTGAGGCAAGATTATTGTTAAGGAGAAAACCCTCCACTGCTGGTCCTTGATTATATCTTCACAAGTTTATTATGTCTTCGCTGAAACTGAATTTGTTACCGGATATAATTATCTACTCAGCTGGCTGTCCTCAACGTCGCGGCTAATTTGGCCAGGTTGGCCTATGAGAAAAGCTAGCGGCTAGCCATTTTAGACCATGGTTTAAGAAGAAAAAGTTTACAAGTATTTCCCTGTAGGGAAATCCCTAAAAAACACATAATTTCAGCAGCAGCAGCTTGAGACTAAGACAACAACTTAACCCCTAACCTCTAACCACAGCTCAGGGTCAGGGGTCAGCAGTAGGTTGTGACAGCACTCATAATTCCACCAACTGCTATTGCTGCCATCTAGACCCATCGCCGATATCAAGTGTTGTGTTCACACACATCAATGGTACCCTTTTAAAGGAGTGTGCAGCGGCTATGGCTGTTTGTTGTGGCCTTGAATTTGATTCTTATGCTAATCCCAATGCTAAACCAGGGCAGTATGGTGGCATTGCCTCTCAGAGACAGATAAATATGCACCGGCACAGGCTGGCCAGATAAGAAGGCCAGCTGCGGGCAGGCAGGGTTAAAACCGTCAGCGGCCCGGGCCTCCCGTGTCCTTCATTTTACACAAACAGGAGGACAGTGGGAAGTAGCTAAATGTTCACGAGCTAATAACGTTCCAACCCCACATTCAGGGGCATCCATGCCTCTCATCAGCGTGCGTAGGGGAGGTTAACTAGCAGAGATCTCTCAGGCCCCTGGTCGCCTGTCACGCCTTTAGCAAGCCAGCTCTCCCTGGCGCTTCCTGTGGCTCGCCTTGTGCCTGTTTGTACAGTATGTGTGAGTTAGCAGGGCAATGAAACTGCAGGACAGCGCGTCTCAGAAGCCAAGTCAACATCATTGTATCCCTAATTTGTTTAGGAAAAGAAAAACAGTGAGCAAAGAGCAGTTAGCAGAATTTGGGGGCTTTGTGTGAACCAAGAGGGTTGAGGGACAAAAAGGGAGAGCTGAAGCCTCTATCAGGGTATGTTTCTGGCACACGATGGGGGACTGGGAGAGGGAGGACTCAATCTGACCCCTCATCATTAAAATTCCTGCTCCTGTATGCTGGTGGGGACTACATAGTTTAGAACATGTGGCACATGACAGGACAAATGGAGAGAGGGAGAGAAATTAGATAAATATACACTGAGTATGCAAAACAAAGCTCTTTCAATGATAGACTGATCAGGTGAATCCAGGTAAAAGCTATGATCCTTCATTGATGTCACTTGTTAAATCAGTGTAGATTTGTTATTTATTTAACTTCTTATCTCTGGACGTGCAGTATTGAGTAGCTTGGATGAAAGGTGCACAGAGTTGCCCAAAGTAAACGGCCTGCTCCTCAGTCCCAGTTACTAATATATGCATATTATTATTAGTATTGGATAGAAAACACTCTGAAGTTTTTGAAACTGTTTAAATGATGTATGTGAGTATAACAGAACTCATATGGCAGGCAACAACCTGAGGAGAAATCCAAACAGGAAGTGAGAAATCTGTGGTTGGTATATTTTCAAACCATTCCCTATTGAAATCCCATTGCGATATGAATGAAGATTTACTTCCTAGGGCTTCCACTAGATGTCAACTGTCTATAGAAATTTGAATGAGGCTTCTACTGTGTTGTGGGACTGAATAGGGGGGGAATGAGTCAGACTACTGTCAGAGTTCCAGGTCAAGCGCATACCGCATTATATCTTCCTGCGTTCCGTTCATCCTCAAGACACAAAGGAATTTTCCGGTTGGAACTTTATTTAAGATTTATGATTAAAAAAACACCCTAATGATTGATTCTGTACTTAGTTTGAAATGTTTCTTCGACCCGTAATATAACTTTTTGAAGATTTTGTCCAAAAAAATGGTCGACCAGCACCATCGTTTGAATAGGTGTACCAAACGCGCTAACAAAGGTAGCTAATTGGACATAAATAATGGACATTTTCAAACAAATCAAGCATTTATTGTGGACCTGGGATTCCTGGGAGTGCATTCTGATGAAGATCAGAATATTTAGCATGTAATTTATGGTTTATGTTGACTCCAACAGAATATTTAGCATGTAATTTATGGTTTATGTTGACTCCAACATGGTGGCTAATTTGACTATTGTTCTGAGCGCCGTCTCAGATTATTGCATGGTTTGCTTTTTCCATCAGGTTTTTTGAAATCTGACACTGCGGTTGCATTAAGGAGAGGCATATCTATAATTCCATGTGTATAACTTGTATTATCATCTACATTTATGATGAGTATTTCTGTTGAATCGATGTGGCTATGCAAAATCACTGGATGTTTTTGGAACTAGTGAATGTAACGCGCCAATGTAAACCCCAGATTTCTTTTATATAAATATGAACTTTATCAAACAAAACATACATGTATTTTGTAACATGAAGTCCTATGAGTGTCATCTGATGAAGATCATCAAAGGTCAGTGATTAATTTTATCTCTATTTGTGCTTTTTGTGACTCCTCTCTTTGGCTGTAAAAATGGCTGTTTTTATTGTAGTTTGGTGGTGACCTAACATAATCATTTGTGGTGCTTTCGCTGAAAAGCATATTTGAAATCGGACACTGTGGTGAGATTAACAACAAGACTACCTTTAAAATTGTAATTATGAGATTCCTGATGTTTTGAATTTGGCACCCTGCACTTTCACTGGCTGTTGTCATATGTGTGTTAATGGGATTGCAGCCCAAAGAGGTTTTAACCTTTATTTAACTAGGCAAGTCAGTTAAGAACAAACTCTTATTTACAATGACGGCCTACCCTGGCCAAACCTGGACGACACTGGGTCAATTGTGCACCGCCCTATGGGCCGGTTGTGATACAGCCTGGAATTGAATCAAGGTCTGTTGTGATGCCACTAGCACTGAGATGCAGTGCTTTAGACCACTGCGCCACTTGGGAGCCCCTAGATTAAGGGGAGAAGACATGTTAAAGAAGGATTTTTAAGCCTTGAGACAATTGAGGCATGTGTTGTGGAAATTCTACACTGGGACACCCGAAGTCAAGCTTAAATTAATCATTGTTAATTATCAGCACGCTGGAGCGGTTCCAACCAACTCAATACACCAAGTACACATGTCGATCAGGAGCTCCACCCGGGGCAGTCCTGTTAGTTCTCTTATATACAGACACGTTATATTTGCATGATTTATAGCTTATTCATCATGCATAATTAGCTCAAACCGGTGCACTTCACCTACTACCATACCCTGTTCAAAGGCACTTACAAATATTTTGTCTTGCCCATTCACTCTCTGAATGGCACACATACACAAATCCTTTTTAAGCCTTGAAACAATTGACACATGGATTGTGTATTTGTGCCATTCAGAGAGTGAATGGGCAATACAAATGTTTTAAGTTAATTTGAACAGGGTATGGTAGTAGGTGCCCGGCGGACAAGTTTGAGTGTGTCAAGAACTGCAACTCTGTTGTGTTTTTCATGCTCAACAGTTTCCCGTGTGTATCAAAAATAGGCCACCACATCCAATCTACTTGACACAACTGTGGGAAGCATTGGAGTCAACATGGGCCAGCATCCCTGTGGAATGATTTTGACATCTTCTAGAGTCCATGTTCCAATCAATTGAGGCTGTTCAACAATTTTCTCTGGTCTGATGAAACCAAGATCAAACTCTTTGGCCTGAATGCCAAGCGTCACGTCTGTATGAAACCTGGCACTATCCCTACGCTGAAGCATGGTGGTGGCAGCATCATGCTGTGGGGATGTTTATCAGCTGCAGGGACTAGGAGACTAGTCAGGAAAACTAGTCAGAATTGAGGAAAAGTTGAACGGGCCAAGTACAGAGAGATCGATGAAAACCTACTCAGGACCTCAGACTGGGGTGAAGTTTCACCTTCCAACAGGACAATGACACTAAGCAAACAGCCAAGACAATGCAGAAGTGGCTTCGGGACATGTCTCTGAATGTCCTTGAGTGGTCCAGCCAGAGCCCGGACATGAACCCGATCGAACATCTCTGGAGAAACGCTCCCCATCCAATCTGACAGAGCTTGAGAGGATCTGCAGAGAAGAATGGGGGAAACTCCCCAAATACAGGTGTGCCAAGCTTATAGCCTCATACCCAAGAAGACTCAAAGCTATAATTGTTGCCAAAGGTGCTTCAACAAAGTACTTAGTAAAGAGTCTGAATACATGTGATATTCAGTTTTGTGTTTTTTATAAATTTGCTAAACTTTCAAAAAAAAAAAACTTATGTGTGTTGATTGATGAGGAAAGAAAACAATTTTATAAATTTTAGAATAAGGCTGTAACGTAACAAAATGTGGAAAAAGTCAAGGGATCTGAATAGTTTCTGAAGGCACTGTAAATTTCTGGCTTGGAGCATGAAATACTGTATATACCACAGTACACTCTTAGAAAAAAAGGTGCTATCTAGAACCTAAAATAGTTCTTCGGCTGTCCCCATAGGAAACCCCTTTGAAGAACACTTTATGGTTCCAGGTAGAATCATTTTGGTTTCCATGTAGAACACTTTCCACAGAGGATTCTACCTGGAACCAAAAAGGGTTATTTTCTATGGGGACAGCCGAAGAACCCTTATGGAACACTTTTCTCTAATAGTGTATGCCAGAGCAGTAGGTGTGCACAGGCTATGATTTTGACTTTAAATTGTCTGATCTATTCCATTCGGTTCTAGTCCATTTGTTTTCTAATAATAATACATAAATTATTTGGCATAGAGTATTTGTTATTTCACAACCCCTCTTGAACTAAAACCAATATCTTTGTGTTTCAAACTAACTTTAATCTAAGAGTGGCCTGTTGGTGTACATAGTTTATAGAGCAGCATATAGTTTATAGAGCTAAGCTGTAGCAAACACACACACATTAGCCGAGCCAATGTGGAAATTGATTAGCTGGGCCCCTCCAAAATGGGACCCATCTTTTGCAGGCAGGCCAAGCCAAATAACTCTCTTCTGTCCCTGCACTCCCTTCTGCACTTCAATGCCCAGAGAGAGAGGGAGCACGAGGGAAAGAGAGAGAGGGTTAGAAAGAGAGAAATACAAAGAGACAGGGTGAAATATATATATATATATACATATATATATATATATATATATGTATAAAGAGAGAGCAAATGAGAGAAATGAAAGAAAGAAAGAAAGAAAGAAAGAAAGAAAGAAAGAAAGAAAGAAAGAAAGAAAGAAAGAAAGAAAGAAAGAAAGAAAGAAAGAAAAAGAGAGAGTGAAAGACGAAGCCAGCCAGGTAAGATCGGATAGCGTTTTGACACCCTTTGCAGAAAAAGAAATGCTTGTTCTATTCCTCTGCCTTTTCCCATTCCCTCTCAGTTCTGTTCTACAGAGGAGAGAGTTTCTGGCTGTGATAGGCGGGCATTGCAGAGATTGACGAGTAGATCCTGTGTTTTATTTAATGGTGTAGAGCTGTGTTCCCCAACTTTATGCACACTCTTGGCAATTCTCTCAACATAATGCAATTTACCCAGGACAGTAGAGTACAGTATACACACCCTTTAAACAAATGTGTTACCCTTCGTGCAGGCATCTATCTTCTCCTTAATTTGTCAATACCCCGTTTGTGTCATTGGCACAGTATGCACCTTTTGGGTTTGCACATCAGATGCTGTAAGTCCCATTTTAGAGGCTGCGAAAGCTCTTTAAGCTTTAAGTGATGACGGGGGACAAAAGGGATTTTCATAACTACGTCCCATTTAAGTGTTTTTGATTTGAAACTTTCAGTAAGTGAGTGTACATTTGGATTCATTTTAAACCTGTAGGGGTCATACTTGTGAACTTTTGCTTAGACCATGGTTTAAAAACCATTGGTCTAAAATGGCTAGCTGCTAGCTTTTCTCATAGAGAAACCTGGCTAATTAGCCATGATGCTGAGGATGGCCAGCTGAGCAGATAATCATGTCCGGTAACAAAATAACTAATCAACCTATCAGAGAACTTAAACGGTAGAACCACCATCCAATCGCATTTGTTCAACAGGTCAATTTCGCCACCAGAGGCAGATTGTTAAATCATCCAATTGCGTGGTTTAACTTTTTACTCATGGTCTACTTGAAATGTGCCAATATATTTTTGCATGATGCATCCTTGACTATGCTACTGACGTCATACAAAATTCAAAAGGGTTTTCGAATACATGACCAAACTCCACATGGGACGATTTTGGCCTTTGGGTGATTTCATTTGGGACCCAAGTTTTCAGAGCAAAAACAAAACAAAAAATATTTTCTTTGACATAAAATACTGTAAAAAATAAAATAAAAAATAAAAATCAGCTCCAAAGTAATCCCAAGTGTAATAGAGGAGATACTGTAGATGTGATCGTAAAGAAATATAAGCGAGGCTTGAAATTATTATGTTTCAATCAAATACTATATCTGTTTGGGCTTCTTGCGGTCAATTTGCAGTCTACAATTAATTTGTAATTATGTTCAGGCCCCCTTGACCATCAGCTCAAGAAAATAATCGTCCCGCTGCTGAATCTAGTTGATGATTACTGGTGCATAAAAGCACACAACACATACTTATGTGTTTATTGTGTCCCTTACTGGAAATACAAACAGCTGATGACACCGGTATGTTGTGGCGACATCTCCAGAATTGACTTTTTTGAAGTGGCGTGCAATCTGTCTCTTGTTTGCTGAATGTTAAATACAGTTACCCAAGAAGAAAAGTTGCTCATTTTCGGGATGTAACGTTTGTAAAATACAAGGAAAATATAAAAACACTAACACGCGTCTGCACATTTTCAAAGCCGGCTCTCTCGCACACACACACACGCGCACGCGCACGCACACGCACACACACACACACACACACACACACACACACACACACACACACACACACACACACACACACACACACACACACGTCAAGAGCCCATTACTCGCAGAGAGCTGGGTCTAATGCTCGCAGAGAGAGTTTAGACGTAGTTGTACAAACACAAATGCATGGCCTCGTGAAAAATTAAGTGAAAGTGCTTTTGTGTATGCTGAATGTATGGTCCGGGGTTCTCGAGTTCAAACATCAAAAGCCTTGTGCTATGTGCGTTTCTTGTGTCCCTGAGTTCAACTCAGTCTACAGGCGCTTAGGGTGATAAGAGCTGTACAGAATAACAATTCCTGTCCGAAAGGTCATGTGTGTGTGAGGATGTAAGAGAGCTGCTTCCAAATGCACTTAAGACTGTGTGTCAAATGATGTGTGCCTGTCTGTGTGCACTGGGTATGCTCTTGTGTATGTATGTAGGTACAGTGGGGCAAACAAGTATTTAGTCAGCCACCAATTGTGCAAGTTCTCCCACTTAAAAAGTAATTTTCATCATAGGTACACTTCAACTATGACAGACAAAATGAGAAAAAAAAATCCAGAAAATCACATTGTAGGATTTTTAATGAATTAATTTGCAAGTTATGGTGGAAAATAAGTATTTGGTCAATAACAAAAATGTATCTCAATACTTTGTTATATACCCTTTGTTGGCAATGACAGAGGTCGAACGTTTTCTGTAAGTCTTCACAAGTTTTCACACACTGCTGCTGGTATTTTGGCCCATTCCTCCATGCAGATCTCCTCTAGAGCAGTGATGTTTTGGGGATGTTGCTGGGCAACACGGACAAAGATTTTCTATGGGATTGAGATCTGGAGACTGGCTACGCCACTCCAGGACCTTTAAATGCTTCTTACGAAGCCACTACTTGGTTGCGTGTTTGGGATCATTGTCATGCTGAAAGACCCAGCCACGTTTCATCTTCAATGCCCTTGCAGATGGAAGGAGGTTTTCACTCAAAATCTTACGATACATGGCCCCATTCATTCTTTCATTTACACGGATCAGTCGTCCTGGTCCCTTTGCAGAAAAACAGCCCCAAAGCATATTGTTTCCACCCCCATGCTTCACAGTAGATATGGTGTTCTTTGGATGCAACTCAGCATTCTTTGTCCTCCAAACACGATGAGTTGAGTTTTTACTAAAAAGTTCTATTTTGGTTTCATCTGACCATATGACATTCTCCCAATCTTTTCTGAATCATCCAAATGCTCTCTAGCAAACTTCAGACGGGCCTGGACATGTACTGGCTTAAGCAGGGGGACACGTCTGGCACTGCAGGATTTGAGTCCCTGGCGGCGTAGTGTTTTACTGATGGTAGGCTTTGTTACTTTGGTCCCAGCTCTCTGCAGGTCATTCACTAGGTCCCCCCGTGTGGTTCTGGGATTTTTGCTCACCGTTCTTGTGATCATTTTGACCCCACGGGGTGAGATCTTGTGTGGAACCCCAGATCGAGGGAGATTATCAGTGGTCTTGTATGTCTTCCATTTCCTAATAATTGCTCCCATAATTGATTTCTTCAAACCAAGCTGCTTACCTATTGCAGATGCTGGTCTTCCCAGCCTGGTGCAGGTCTACAATTTTGTTTCTGGTGTCCTTTGACAGCTCTTTGGTCTTGGCCATAGTGGAGTTTGGAGTGTGACTGTTTGAGGTTGTGGACAGGTGTCTTTTATACTGATAACAAGTTCAAATAGGTGACATTAATACAGGTAATGAGTGGAGGACAGAGGAGCCTCTTAAAGAAGAAGTTACAGGTCTGTGAGAGCCAGAAATCTTGCTTGTTTGTAGATGACCAAATACTTATTTTCCACCATAATTTGCAAAATTCATAAAAAATCCTACAATGTGATTTTCTGGATTTTGTTTTTCATTTTGTCTGTCATAGTTGAAGTGTACCTATGATGAAAACTACAGGCCTCTCTCATCTTTTTAAGTGGGAGAACTTGCACAATTGGTGGCTGACTAAATACTTTTTTGCCCCACTGTAACTCTGCAATGTTGGGTTGTATTTGAGAAAGTCTCAGTCTTAAATAATTTTCCACACACAGTCTGTGCCTGTATTTAGTTTTCATGCTAGTGAGGGCCGAGAATCCACTCTCATATAAGTACATGGTTGCAAAATGCATCTGTGTCTTAACAGCGCGATTTGCCAAGGCAGGATATTCTGAGCGCAGCCCAATACAGAAATCTGGCAGTGTCTTCTGATTAAATTCAATTTTGATGAGGTTCTTCAGATACGTGGACTGGAGGCAGGGCATGAACGTGATAACTATTCCATTTATTCCAGAAAACGTTTGACCTCTGTCATTGCCAACAAAGGGTATATAACAAAGTATTGAGATAAACTTTTGTTATTGACCAAATACTTATTTTCCACCATAATTTGCAAATAAATTCATAAAAAATCCTACAATGTGATTTTCTGGATTTTTTTTGTCTGTCATAGTTGAAGTGTACCTATGATGAAATTTACAGGCCTCTCTCATCTTTTTAAGTGGGAGAACTTGCACAATTGGTGGCTGACTAAATACTTTTTTGCCCCCTGTATGTACATCCTTTCAAGCACACCTTTCTCATTAACCTGTGGAGAGTTATTCACAATTTTTCGATGAACAAATAAGGCTTAATATGTAAGATGGTTAAATAAAGAGCTAAATTATTGATTCTTACTATTTGTGCCTGGTCCTATAAGAGTTCTTTGTCACTTCCCACGAGCCAGGTTGTGAAAAAAATTTACACTCATTCTTATGTTTAATAAATGTATCGTATAGTGAGTGTGTGGCAGGCTTAAAATGACGGCAAAAAAACAACATTTGAGAGTGCGCTGACCCTGGTGCTAGAGGGGGTACGCAGCTGGTGGTTGAATGTTTGAAGGGGTACGGGACTATAAAAAGTTTGGGAACCACTGGTGTAGAGAATCATTGTACCATCTAAACCACTGTGAAATATATTTTCCATAACCCCAAAAATATTGTAAGCATAGAAATAGCGCAAATAGAACAGATCTGCCGCTTCTTAGACTTGCTTTCAATGAGAATGACAGATCTATAAGCAACATTTATATATGAATGTGGTCGGGTCACCCAAAAAGTTACTTATTGCAGCTTTAAAATAGCAGCGACTATTTCGAGATGTACACATTTTCTCTCTCGAAATCATATACTTTAGAAAATAAATGAATGCAATTAATACCATGCAGTTCTGAAGATTAGAGTAATTACGTACATTGCTAAATTAGATTACACAGCTTTTTAATATACACTGCTCAAAAAAATAAAGGGAACACTAAAATAACACATCATAGGTCTGAATGAATGAAATATTCTCATTAAATACTTTTTTCTTTAAATAGTTGAATGTGCTGACAACAAAATCACACAACAATTATCAATGGAAATCCAATGTATCAACCCATGGAGGTCTGGATTTGGAGTCACACTCAAAATTAAAGTGGAAAACCACACTACAGGCTGATCCAACTTTGATGTAATGTCCTTAAAACAAGTCAAAATGAGGCTCAGTAGTGTGTGTGGCCTCCACGTGCCTGTATGACCTCCCTACAACGCCTGGGCATGCTCCTGATGAGGTGGCGGATGGTCTCCTGAGGGATCTCCTCCCAGACCTGGACTAAAGCATCCGCCAACTCCTGGACAGTCTGTGGTGCAACAGACTGGTGGATGGACCGAGACATGATGTCCCAGATGTGCTCAATTGGATTCAGGTCTTCCTCTTGCAGGAACTGCTGACACACTCCAGCCACATGAGGTCGAGCATTGTCTTGCATTAGGAGGAACCCAGGGCCAACCGCACCAGCATATGGTCTCACAAGGGGTCTGAGGATCTCATCTCGGTACCTAATGGCAGTCAGGCTACCTCTGGCGCGCACATGGAGGGCTGTGCGGCCCCCCAAAGAAATGCCACCCCACACCATGACTGACCCACCGCCAAACCGGTCATGCTGGAGGATGTTGCAGGCAGCAGAACGTTCTCCACGGTGTCTCCAGACTGTCATGTCTGTCACATGTGCTCAGTGTGAACCTGCTTTCATCTGTGAAGAGCACAGGGCGCCAATGGCGAATTTGCCAATCTTGGTGTTCTCTGGCAAATGCCAAACGTCCTGCACGGTGTTGGGCTGTAAGCACAACCCCCACCTGTTGACGTCGGCTCTCGTACCACCCTCATGGAGTCTGTTTCTGGCCGTTTGAGAAGACACATGCACATTTGTGGCCTGCTGGAGGTCAATTTGCAGGGCTCTGGCAGTGCTCCTCCTGCTCCTCCTTGCACAGAGGTAGCGGTCCTGCTGCTAGGTTGTTGCCCTCCTACGGCCTCCTCCACGTCTCCTGATGTACTGGCCTGTCTCCTGGTAGCGCCTCCATGCTCTGGACACTACGCTGACAGACACAGCAAACCTTCTTGCCTCAGCTCGCATTGATGTGCCATCCTGGATGAGCTGCACTACCTGAGCCACTTGTGTGGGTTGTAGACTCCGTCTCATGCCACCACTAGAGTGAAAGCACCGCCAGCATTCAAAAGTAACCAAAACATCAGCCAGGAAAGCATAGGAACTGAGAAGTGGTCTGTGGACACCACCTGCAGAACCACTCCTTTATTGGGGGTGTCTTGCTAATTGCCTATAATTTCCACCTGTTGTCTATTCCATTTGCACAACAGCATGTGAAATTTATTGTAAATCAGTGTTGCTTCTTTAGTGGACAGTTTGATTTCACAGTTTGATTTCACAGAAGTGTGATTGACTTGGAGTTACATTGTGTTGTTTAAGTGTTCCCTTTATTTTTTTGAGCAGTGTATAACCAAATATAGCCTATTATTAGCAAAATACAGAGAGAGAGTATGCCAACCTGCAATACCCCAATGCATTTAAAAACTACACATGTCCAGACCAGTAGATATTATGTTAGTGCTAGTAGATTTTTGGTCAATAGCCCATGACAAAATGTGTAGAATTGCTGGAAACTTGTTTTAAAACTGTAAAACATTTCACTCTGCCCCACGATAAAAACAATCCCAGGGGAAACACTGAAAACTGCAGTAATCACAGTGCAGTAATCACAGTGCGGTAATCACAGTGCGGTAATCACAGTGCGGTAACCACAGTGCGGTAATCACAGATCCATTGCATAATGTCTTTGAGGACATTTCCTCACATCAAGGGCAACTATCGTGAGAGATGCATATTATCTGCCCTTTCATATAAGAACATAAACACCTACACAGCACCTGAAACTTATATCAAAATCTTAAATCCATATTGTACATGTATAACCCAGTCCAAATGCACACATACATGCTCATACAGGCCATACAGTGAATTGAATGGAACAGTATGTCACTGTCGATCGGCAGACTCCTGAATTTCATGTTAGATCAATAGTTGATCTTAACACACATTTTTGGCATTATTCCCTTTTTCTTTAGTCCAGACCACTTGGCAAATGATACAAACAGGTAGGGATTGAAAACACCCCAAACACACGCACAAAACATATTGGTTGCTTGCCCAGCCTACTCTACTGTACTTAATGTCCATGGATCATTCCCAAATTAATCCTAGCCTCAGGTGAGACGCCTTTCCAACGCCTTCGTTAAACAGCATTTCTGTCAATCTGACACCGGAGCCTGCATTCGGGAAATATGATGAAAACTCAGCAACGAAGATTCGGTGCAGGCATGCCCTACATTGCTCGAAACTGGTAGCGCAAGTTTTTGTGCCTTAATTGGGTTGTAAATAACTTATTGGTGTTGTACAGAGGTCTTTTTCATGTAATGACACAGCACCAGGCCCTAAAATTAACAGGTTGGTCACTGCTCCACAGTGCAAGCATTTCAGTCGCATTTGTGAATAAAAAGGTCCAGTATGATCACATTTATAGCCAAATAAATGCTGCAGTAGCTGTTTTCAAAGTATTTCTGCTTTGCGCTGCAGCACTACATGGCTGGGGGCTGTAAGCGCTTGAAGACATGAGTGGCAGATTCATTTTTCGAAGCGCTGCGCACAGGCATAAAAGTAGATCTAATTTACTTGAAACTAAAGTCTACTGAAGTGAGACTTTGTAGTTGTATTTCTTGGCTATTTGCATAGTTTTTTTCACAAGCTAGGTTGTTCTTCAATGTTTGCGTTTCAACTGCAAGGGAAGAGAAACAACGCAGGTACTCGTCAGACTATCTATAGGCACAAACATGACTGGAGTCGAGTTACCACGGCAACCTCCCGCCCTTAATGGGGCAAGTGAAACATTTCGTCTCATCTATGATATTTTGGTTAAAAGCCTCAGGACACAAAAAAATAAAATAAAAAACAATATACCTCATTACTTCTTAATTTGAGCAAAAAAAAATATTTGTCTGGTAAAAAATCTGAATGTATTAAAAAAGTACATTTTAGTCAACAGTTATGGTGTGTCACAGTCAAAGACATGGCCGTTGACTTTTTTACTTGCTGGTAATGGTATATTAGCTAACAACAATCACCACTAATGGTATGCAAATTATATGTGCTCTATATCTGCACAGGAAATGGAAATGTGTATTAATCACCTGATAAAATAGTGTGACTCGCTTTGTTAATTGTTTTAATGCATCCACTCACCCATGAGGATACAATGAGAATTCAAACGACACACACACACACACACACACACACACACACACACACACACACACACACACACACACACACACACACACACACACACACACACACACACACACACACACACACACACACACACACACACACACACACACACACACACACACACACACACACAGTCCCACAACAGAAAATCAAGATGCCTTCTCATGGCCAAGCTACCTCATGCATGAAGGAACAGGTGTGCCAGGACTAGAGAGCAGGAGGGAGGAAGGAAGGAAGGAAGGGGGTTATGTTTTTGTGTAGTGGTGAGCCTTTAGCGGTTGGGTTTCCAGCATGGGAGAGATCTCCTGCAACCCTCATTACATAATCTTACCTTGGCTGGCAACCCAGACCCAGCCCTGCTATCCATCCCTCATCTATCTATCCATCAACATAATTAACACAGAGTAAATTGGTTGCACATTCTCTGCATACGGTACATGGAGGACCTCACTGTGTTCTCTTCATTTGACTACAATAGATCACTGTAAATGATCTTCATCTTGTACAGTACATTACTGTATCATGTGTTGAATTAATTAGTATCAAAACTCATATGATAATAATATCAGTGGTAGTGATGAATTACTGTAGGTGTTCAACTAATTACTGTAGTTTACAAGGTCATTTCACCACAGGCAGTGGCATGTCCAGAACATTTTGAATAGGGTAGCCAAAGTGGGGCACAGACCCCGTTTAGGGGTACCATAACATGTTGAACCTAAATCGATGCAAGGTGGATTTTTTTTCAAAATATATAATTATAATGGTTCAATGTGGTAAATGCATCAACTTTTAGGTTTGGCTTCCCTGTTCAAATATATCATAAATCAATTTCAAAAGTCGTGTTACAGTTTTTGCATTAAAGGTCAGGATTTTATATAAGGATATTAGCATACAGCAGTAAATTCACTTGAAAAGGCAATCCAGAGTGTGAATTATACAGTGACATTCAGGGGTCTCCATTTTTTTAACAGGACCTTCTGTGTGTAAAACGCACTTGGCTTGTTTGTATTCATGAATGCCAAGGGAAGTCAGGCTTCCCCACAGATGTTTACAATAAAACAATTAACGTTCCTTCAATTCGCAAGAGGATAAATCTATTTCACCAGAGAAATCATCCAAGCGAGGCAAACAGCCCCCCTGTCTTAGTATCTGTAGCCCATGTGTCTGATGCTGTCTGGCCAAAAAGAGTATGACATGTCATATTCATTTTGGCCAAACAGCATCAGATACATGGGCTACAAATACTCAGGCAGAGGGGCGCTGTATCGCTTGCTCGGGTGCTTTCTCCGGTGAGATGAATGAGTCTTGCTGTCGGTGAACGTCATGGTCAAAATGATCAATATATTCAGACGACCTATCAGATCTCAGAATCTTGGGGGGGGGTCAAAACAAAATCTGTGTCACAGGCATGGATAACTGTCGCATGTAACTTAGTTGGAGTGTAATCATGTGCAGCTGAACAATACGATGATGCAGGAAGATTTGTGAATGGGATTGAGGCCCACTGGGCAAAAGGTCATGTCCTGTAAAAAAACACAAAAAAGTGATGGAGGGACAACATCAGAACTTTCAGTTACTCTCTCTGTAGCCAAATGAATATCTTATACACATCTCTCTGTTCATCGCCCCTGGGGAAACCCGATGTGGGACTAAGGGAGAGAGCCAGAAATGAGACCCAAAAACTGGAGCGCTCACCAACTGAAGCAGCTTGCAGTAAGCTGTGTAGTGGCAGTCAAAAGGAGGCAGGCTGTCATAACCCAGTGTACTAAAAGCTTAACAAGGCATTACAACTTTTTACCAGATTTGAAGATCAATTGGCTGAAATCCACTCTATTGCCACTCAATGAGGCTGCAAGTCTACCAGTCTCCCTGGTTTTATCCCTTTATCTCAGTCGTTCAGAATTTCAAATATCTGGGTGTTGAAATCCTTCCCGCCTTAAATGTTATTGCTAAGAGAAACTACACAGACACAATCGATAAGGTTACTTGTCATCTAGACATATGGTCTAGCTTTCCAAATTCCCTTCAAGCTCGCATTGCTATTAGTAAAAGGAATGTGCTTCCCTGTGTTCATTTTGTCAGCTCAATGTTGACAAAATCCCCTGTGGGATACTGGAGTGAACTGCATTCAGTTATCTCCAAGTTCATTTGGAAAGGCAAACACCTGCGTATACAATTCTCAACAATACAAAGATGGAGGTTTACCTCTTCCGAATGTTTTATTATATTACCGGTCTTTTAGCTTATGCCCTCTAGTCACTTGGTTTGATTCTTCTTCTACCGTGTCATGGCGTGCTTTGGAGGAAGGCTTGGTGCCCCCTTGGAGATTCCAAGATCTCCTATTTTCGAATATTTCCATCAAACAATTTAAGCTACGTTTTGGTTCCACAGCTGGTTACTACCCTGGCGCACTGCAGAAAAAATCCTTTAATATCTAACGTAAATGGCACGTGGGGGGTCCCCTATTTTTAACAACTCAGATCTTTTACTTGGTCGTCGACCAATACGTTTTCCTCAATGGAAGGATAGGGGAATTCATGTACTGGGTGATATCTACGGGGATGATAGTCTTTGTTCATTTCAAGATTCTCATAAGATATATAGGGGACTTTGAGTGGTTCTGGACCGGTTCTGTGCACAGTGCGAATGCCTCAACATCAATTGTTTTATACTCCCTAAAGCACTGGTTGTCTTGATTCATATGCACTATTGCAAGCGCAGCTGTGAGGCAGGGTTCAACACTAACTTTTTCCACTGTTGGCACTGGTGCTACAAACTTATTCAGTTAGTGGCACCAGCACATGATTGGGCCACACCAATTTATTTTATATATATATTCTTAAATAATTGATAATGACCTGGTTTGTGTCCCATAATGTGCCTGCATTCCATACAGAACCAGGCTAATAAATGTGTGTGCCCTTGTTCTTACGTCGATTTAGATAGATTTACTGTAACAGCAAAGAAAAGAAAATGTTAAAATGAAAAGCAAAATCCTCTAGAGGACAATTTAAAAAATAATAATACTTGATACAAAACCGATACCACGACCAAAAAATAAAAACGGGCAGAAGTTTTTTCATGTTTGCACTCTCAAAATCACACTTTTTCTTATAGAAAAACAACAAGACAGGATTGTCTATGTCCACAACAATGCTTAAACCACATCAGGGGACAATTGTTGAGGTCTTGGAAAAATCTGAGAAATGTAGATTTTTTTAATTTATGGTTCTCACCAGCCAGATAGTTGTGTTTAGCTAGTGGTGTTTCTGTAGTGCACTTGTGATGGAGTTTTCAAAACAAATGGCCACGGGACTGATGCAAATAATCATGATTCTGCTAGGTTGCATAGGCTACTGTGTAGTTACCTTTTAATTGCCTTTCCATCTACTGGAAGCCGGTTAGGCTATCATTAACATCGCTAACGGCAACACAAAGTGGTATCTTTCATTTGAAGGCTGTGCAAGCAGCCTATACAAGGTTCATACAGACATTGGCAAGTTAAATTCAAGGACATTCAAGCACTTAATCGTAATGTTCAAGGACCTACATTTCATATGTAATTGTTGTAATAGCCTATAGATTTTTTTTTAAATACATAAAAAAAAGTATGCATTACCACTTTAAGATGTCTGTCTATGTGGTAGCTAGTCAGTCTTGCCTTTTGAGATGTTGAAAAGTTATCGAGGGGTTACTGTATCATGTTTTAAAATGAGAAAGTGACCAAAATCTGGTTTCCCTTTGTAATGGAACACTTTGTATGGAAGACCAACGTGAATCCCACATCTTCCATAAAAGCTGATCAGAAATTAAATCACAGAATATTTTGGGGGGAGAAGTATAACTTCTAAATCGGCTACCATAACTTCAATGACTTTTCAAGGACCAAGGAGTCTAGAGGAAATGTCTGATTTTCAAGGTAGGCAAATTCCACGATGACTGAACTGCGCATCGCAAATATTGAACCAAGATTTATCCATTCTTGTTTTAGCATTTAGGCCTACTGGTCGATATCATAACTTGGAAAATCTTTCCTACACTTTCATGCTTCTACCACTATCAGTCTTCGCTCCACGCAACAACCAGCTGTTTGAGAGCTACACACTCTCTGCCCTCACACCCCTTCTAATTTAGTGGATTCGGCTATTTCAGCCAGACAGGTGTATAAAATCGAGCACAAAGCCATGCAATCTCTACAGACAAACATTGGCAGTAGAATGGCCGTACTGAAGAGCTCAGTGACTTTCAACTTGGCACCGTCATTGGATGCCACCTTTCTAACAAGTCAGTTCGTCAAATTTCTGCCCTGCTAGAGCTGTCCCGGTCGACTGCAAGTGCTTTTATTGTGAAGTGGAAACGTCCCAGAGCAACAATGGCAGTGGAAACACGTTCTCTGGAGTGATGAATCACGCTTCACAATCTGGCAGTCCAATGGACAAATCTGGGTTTGGAGGATGCCAGAGAGAACGGTACCTGCCCCAATGCATAGTGCCAACGGTAAAGTTTGGTGGAAGAGGAATAATAGTCTGGGTCTGTATTTCATGGATTGGGCTAGGCCCCCAGTGAAGGGAAACCTTAACCCTACAGCATACAATGACATTCTAGATGATTCTGTGCTTCCAACTTTGTGGCAACAGTTTGGGGAAGGCCCTTTCTTGTTTCAGCATGTCCCCGTGTACAAAGCGAGGTCCATACAGAAATGGTTTGTTTTGATTGGTGTGGAAGAACTTGAATGGCCTGCACAAAGCCCTGACCTCAACCCCATCGAACACCTTTGGGATGAATTGGAACGCCAACTAAGAGCCAGGCCTAATTACCCAACATCAGTGTCCAACCTCACTAATATGCTTGTGGCTGAATGGAAGCAGGCCCCCTTAGAAATGTTCCAACATGTAGTGGAAAGCCTTCCCAGAAGAGTGGAGTCTGTTATAGCAGCAAAGGGGGTACCAACGCCATGTTAATGCCTGTGATTTTGGAATGAGATGTTCAACGAGGTGTCCACATACTTTTGGCTATATAGTGTATGTCGACCTCTGACACACACAGACAGCCTATTTAAATAAATCATGATCATGAAAAAAAGAAGCAAATTGTGGGACCAGAAACGAACGTGACCAGGTAAAAAGAAAATGGCACAGGCACCCTTGCAACCAATACAAAATGTGTGTCACACTGCCAAGTCAAACATTGGCAAATGCGACTGTTTTGGTCGCAGTATCGAACCCTGCTGTGAGGTTCACAGACACAGGAAATCGTATATTTGAATAGGGAGCGACACGTGACATTTTCTGGCCAATCCAGACAAAGGAGCGATTTCCTGTGCCTGTGAACCTCGTGGCTGTGCTTGCATATGGAACGAGAGTCTGGCGGATGCACCAATAGCCGTTCCATCTCGCTGTGATGTTCTCATATGGATCAACAGGAAAAAAATACAAAAATAATTCTCATAGCATTTAAACCAAACCACTGTCTCTTGGTCACAGATATGACTTTGTACTTAAAGCTGAAGTTTTAACGAGTCTGCACATATTTGAATGGTGTCTGCGTCGCTCAGTGGACGTTTGGCAGAGAAGCCTGTCCTTAGTTATATGAAACGGTGCCAATATTGTACTATCGCTAAGTATGATCACATTTATTTGACCTTGTTATAAGAAAGGTGAAATCTTATAGTAAGTCGTTTATAATTTGATTGTTACTATATTTAGAAATATTGCAGTCATTTCAAGCCCTATTGTCTCACCTTTGTAATATGGATAGAGTCACATTTTAGCAGATGCTCTTATCCAGAGCGACTTTCAGTAGTGAGTACATGTTGTTGTACTGGTCCCCTGTGGGAATCAAACCCACAACCCTGGTGTTTGTGGGTTCCACTTCAATCAGTGTAGATGAAGGGGAAGAGACAGGTTAAATATTTAAGTGCCTTTGAATGGGGTATGGTAGTAGGTGCCAGGCTCACTGGTTTGAGTGTGTCAAGAACTATAATGCTGCTGGGTCTTTCACGCAACAGTTTCCTGCGTGTATCAAAAATGGTCCAACTTGACACAACCTTTGGAAGCATTGGAGTCATCATGGGCCAGCATCCCTGTGGAATGCTTTCGACACCTTGTAGAGTCCATGTCCCGACAACTTGAAGCTGTTCTGAGGGGAAAAGGGGGTGCAACTCAACATTAGAAAGGTGTTCACTTTGTGATATATTGTATATATATATATATTTATGTTTATTTCCTTCTTGTTTCCCCATGTAGGTTTATTTAGTTTGATCCCTTAGGTCTTCGGGCGGGATGGGATTGGGATGGCGGAGGGGGGTGTAACTACCTTTTGTATGCACACACACACACACACACACATACACACACATTATCCCTAGGTCCATTCACTCCATGTTTGTAATTGGCTTTAATGAAAAGCTGCATGTTTCAATTTTAAGGGCCGACTCTGCAACAAGGAGTTCTTATTTGGCCTTGTCTATGCAGCCATTTAGCGTTACAAAAATAGGACCCTAGTCTAAGAAGTGGCCTTAAAATCCAAAGGTGCAATAAAAGGGAAATGATCAAGAGGTGGAGGGAGTGCCCCTGCAATAAGTCCATGTGAATTTCCTGAAGCACGAAAGAATAGAAGAAAAGAAACTGGGCAATAAAAAGCTAGTGTTTCTTCGCCAAAGCCACCCATTTTCTTTCCCACCCTGATTTGGAGTTCTTTAAGTAATGAAGAGCTAAGATCGTGGTCATCTTATGTAAACGGTGGTGCTACTTCGTCGATTCCTACCCGGTTTACTGCAGTTTGATTAATCTTATAAGGCAAAATGCAGACTAAGAATGCTAACTGATTAAGTGTTTGTTGACAAAGTTAAAATACTGGGTGAGAAGAAGAAAAATATTTAAAACGTACAGTACAATTCAGGAGGTACAATACAAAGCTGTTGGATGGTAATAAAAACAAATAGCAATTCACTATTCATTCAAGCACCTTTGATACAGCAATGCAACGATGACCGATTTACAAACTGCAAGATACAAAGGTTCGGGGATCCCTAATCATGGTCCTGGGGACCCAAAGGGGGGGAACATATTTGTTTTCACTCTAGCACTACACACCTCATTCCACTAATCACTGGTTTGATGATGAGTGGATTATTGGAATCGTGTGTAGTACTAGGGCAACAAACAAAAAAATGTGCAGCCATTTGGGTCCCCAGGAGCAGGAAACTGCAATAGCTGATTAGCCATGGCAAAGAACTTGGTCCACTGACAACATTCTAATCATATTTATTTATATATATATATATATATATATATCCCATTTTATAAGCACCTAGAGTTACTAGAGTCGGCATTGATCTTTGCACTTTTGTTTCAGTATTTGCTGATTAGTGAGAAAACCTATAATAATATCATCATTCAAATTATGAAAATACACTTAACACATTTGGATGCTACAAGTGTCATGTCTTGTTATGTCTGTTCCTGTCCTTTCTCTTCACTCTGTCTCTCTCTGCTGGTCTTTTTAGGTTACCTTCTCTGTCTCTCATTCTTCAGCTGTTCTACATCTCCCCTAACTAGCTCATTCACTCTTTCCCACCTGTTCTCTCTTCCCCCTCTGATTAGGTCTCTATTTCTCTCTCTGTTCCTGCTACTTTCAGTGTCTGATTCTTGTTTGTGTTTTTGATGCCAGAAGCAAGCTGTCGTCTCGTTTGCTTCCACCTTGTCCTATCCTGTCGGAGTCTGCCTGGCAGGTGCATCCTGCATTATACTAACGTTCTTTTTGTTCCATTGACAACGTTGGAAGAGGATTTATGCCATTCCTGTTTTTCATTAAAGAACTCTGTTTTCTGTTAAAACCGCTTTTGGGTCTTCACTCAAGTACATAACAGAAGAATCAGACCACGAATGGACCCAGCGGCTCCGGACCCTTTTCACTCCGCCGTCGAGATCCAGGGAGCGATGTTAGGCAGACACGAGGAGGAATTGTCTGCTGCTCGACATGCTGTTGAGACCCTGGCCGTCCAAGTCTCCGACCTCACAAGACAGGTTCACCAACTCCACCTCGATCCACCGCCCACTTCCAGGGTTTCCGAGTCTCCGGAGCCCAGGATCAACAACCCGCCGTGTTACTCTGGGGAGCCCACTGAGTGCCGCTCATTCCTCACTCAGTGTGATGTGGTGTTCTCTCTCCAGCCCAACACTTACTCCAGGAGCGCAGCCCGCATCGCCTACGTCATTTCTCTCCTTACCGGACGGGCGCGTGAGTGGGGCACGGCAATCTGGGAGGCGAGGGCTGAGTGTATTAACCAGTATCAGGACTTTAAGGAGGAGATGATACGGGTTTTTGACCGTTCTGTTTTTGGGGAGGAGGCTTCCAGGGCCCTGTCTTCCCTATGTCAGGGGAATCGATCCATAACGGATTATTCTATTGAGTTTCGCACTCTCGCTGCCTCTAGTGACTGGAACGAGCCGGCTTTGCTCGCTCGTTTTCTGGAGGGTCTCCTCGTCGAGGTTAAGGATGAGATCCTCTCCCGGGAAGTTCCTTCCAGTCTGGACTCCTTAATAGCTCTCGCTATTCGCATAGAGCGACGGTTTGATCTTCGTCGCCGAGCTCGTGGAAAGGAGCTCACGTTCTCCGTTGCTCCCCTCTCCACATCACTGCCACCTGCCGCATCACTGCCACCCTCCTCCGCCGGCTCGGATGCTGAGCCTATGCAGCTGGGGGGTATCCGCGTCTCGGCCAAGGAGAAGGAACGGAGAATCACCAATCGCCTCTGTCTCTACTGCGGCTCCGCTGGTCATTTTGTCACCTCATGTCCAGTAAAAGCCAGAGCTCATCAGTAAGAGGAGGGCTACTGGTGAGCGCAACTACTCAGGCCTCTCCTTCTGGATCACGCACTACCTTTCCGGTCCATCTCCGCTGGCCCGGTTCATCTGCTTCCTGCAGTGCCTTGATAAGACTCTGGGGCGGAGGGCTGTTTTATGGACGAGACCTGGGCTCGGGAACATGACATTCCTCTCAGACAGTTAGGGAGCCCACGGCCTTGTTCGCTTTAGATGGTAGTTCTCTCCCCAAGATTCAGCGTGAGACGCTGCCTTTAACCCTCACTGTCTCTGGTAATCATAGCGAAACCATTTCTTTTTTAATTTTTCGTTCACCTTTTACACCTGTTGTTTTGGGTCATCCCTGGCTAGTGCGCCATAACCCTTCTATTAATTGGTCTAGTAATACTATCCTATCCTGGAATGTTTCTTGTCATGTGACCTGTTTAATGTCTGCTATCCCTCCTGTTTCCTCTGTCTCTTCTTCACAGGAGGAGCCTGGCGATTTGACAGGGGTGCCGGAGGAGTATCACGATCTGCGCACGGTGTTCAGTCGTTCCAAGGCCACTTCTCTCCCTCCACACCGGTCGTATGACTGTAGTATTGATCTCCTTCCGGGAACTACTCCCCCGGGGTAGATTATACTCTCTGTCGGCTCCCGAACGTAAGGCTCTCGAGGATTATTTGTCGGTTTCGCTCGACGCCGGTACCATAGTCTCCTCCTCCTCTCCCGCCGGAGCGGGGTTTTTTTGTTCAGAAGAAGGACGGGTCCCTGCGGCCATGCGTGGATTATCGAGGGCTGAATGACATAACAGTTAAGAATCGTTATCCGCTTCCTCTTATGTCTTCAGCCTTCGAGATCCTGCAGGGAGCCAGGTTTTTCACCAAATTGGACCTTCGTAACGCCTACCATCTCGTGCGCATCAGGGAGGGGACGAGTGGAAGACGGCGTTTAACACTCCGTTAGGGCACTTTGAATACCGGGTTCTTCCTTTCGGCCTCGTTAACGCTCCAGCTGTCTTTCAGGCACTAGTTAACGACGTCCTGAGAGACATGCTGAACATTTTTGTTTTCGTTTACATGGACGATATCCTGATTTTTTCACCGTCTCTCTCGATTCATGTTCAGCACGTGCGACGCGTCCTCCAGCGCCTTTTGGAGAACTGTCTTTATGTGAAGGCTGAGAAGTGCACTTTTCATGCCGCCTCTGTCCCTTTCTCGGTTCCGTTATTTCCGCGGAGGGCATTAAGATGGATCCCGCTAAGGTCCAGGCTGTCATTGATTGGCCCGTTCCTAAGTCACGCGTCGAGCTGCAGCGCTTTCTGGGCTTCGCTAATTTCTATCGTCGTTTCATCCGTAATTTCGGTCAGGTGGCAGCTCCCCTCACAGCCCTTACTTCTGTTAAGACGTGCTTTAAGTGGTCCGTTTCCGCCCAGGGAGCTTTTGATCTTCTTAAGAATCGTTTTACTTCCGCACCTATTCTTGTTACACCTGACATCTCTAGTCAGTTTGTTGTTGAGGTTGACGCGTCAGAGGTGGGCGTGGGAGCCATTCTCTCTCAGCGCTCTCTCTCTGACGGCAAGGTCCATCCTTGCACGTTTTCTCTCATCGCTTATCGCCGTCAGAACGTAACTATGATGTTGGTAATCGCGAACTGCTCGCCATCCGCTTAGCCCTAGGCGAATGGCGACAGTGGTTGGAGGGGCGACCGTTCCTTTTGTCGTTTGGACTGACCATAGGAACCTTGAGTACATCCGTTCAGCCAAACGACTTAATGCGCGTCAGGCTCGTTGGGCTCTGTTTTTCGCTCGTTTCGAGTTTGTTATTTCTTATCGTCCGGGCTCAAAAAACACCAAGCCTGATGCTTTATCTCGTCTCTTCAGTTCTTCTGAGGTCTCCACCGACCCCGAGGGGATTCTCCCTGAGGGGCGTGTTGTCGGGTTGACTGTCTGGGGAATTGAGAGGCAGGTAAAGCAAGCACTCGCTCACACTCCGTCGCCGCGAGCTTGTCCTAGGAACCTTCTGTTCGTTCCCGTTCCTACTCGTCCGGCCGTTCTTCAGTGGGCCCACTCTGCCAAGTTAGCCGGCCACCCCGGCGTTCGGGGTACGCTCGCTTCCATTCGCCAGCGTTTCTGGTGGCCCACTCGGGAACGTGACGCGCGTCGATTTGTCGCCGCTTGTTCGGTCTGCGCGCAGACTAAATCTGGGAACTCTCCTCCTGCCGGCCGTCTCAGACCGCTTCCCATTCCCTCTCGACCGTGGTCTCACATCGCTTTAGATTTTATCACCGGACTGCCTTCATCAGCGGGGAAGACAGTTATTCTTACGGTTGTCGATAGATTCTCTAAGGCGGCTCATTTCATTCCTCTCGCTAAGCTCCCTTCTGCTAAGGAGACGGCTCAGATCATTATCGAGAATGTTTTCGAATTCATGGCCTTCCGTCTGACGTCGTTTCCGACAGAGGCCCGCAGTTCACGTCTCAATTTTGGAGGGAGTTTTGCCGTTTGATTGGGGCTTCCGTCAGTCTCTCGTCCGGCTTTCATCCCCAGTCTAACGGTCAAGCCGAACGGGCCAATCAGACTGTTGGTCGCATTTTACGCAGTCTTTCTTTTCGTAACCCTGCGTCTTGGTCAGAACAGCTCCCCTGGGCAGAGTACGCCCACAACTCGCTTCCCTCGTCTGCTACCGGTCTATCTCCTTTTCAGTGTAGCCTCGGGTACCAGCCTCCGCTGTTCTCATCTCAGCTCGCCGAGTCCTGCGTCCCCTCCGCTCAGGCTTTTGTCCAGCGTTGCGAGCGCACCTGGAAGGGGGTCAGGTCGGCACTTTGCCGTAATAGGGCGCAGACTGTGAGGGCCGCTAATAAGCGTAGGACCAAGAGTCCTAGATATTGTTGCGGTCAGAGAGTATGGCTCTCCACTCAGAACCTTCCCCTTAAGACAGCTTCTCGCAAGTTGGCCCCGCGGTTCATTGGTCCGTTCCGTATTTCTCAGGTCATTAATCCTGTCGCAGTGCGACTTCTTCTCCGCGCTATCTTCGTCGCGTTCACCCGGTCTTCCATGTCTCCTGTGTTAAGCCCGTTCTTCGCGCCCCCGCTCGTCCCTTCCCCCCCATCCTTGTCGAGGGCGCACCCATCTACAGGGTTCGTAAGATTTTGGACATGCGCCCTCGGGGCCGTGGTCATCAGTACCTAGTGGATTGGGAGGGGTACGGTCCTGAGGAGAGGAGTTGGGTTCCCTCTCGGGACGTGCTGGACCGTTCGCTGATCGATGATTTCCTCCGTTGCCGCCAGGTTTCCTCCTCGAGTGCGCCAGGAGGCGCTCGGTGAGTGGGGGGGGGTACTGTCATGTCTTGTTATGTCTGTTCCTGTCCTTTCTCTTCACTCTGTCTCTCTCTGCTGGTCTTTTTAGGTTACCTTCTCTGTCTCTCATTCTTCAGCTGTTCTACATCTCTCCTAACTAGCTCATTCACTCTTTCCCACCTGTTCTCTCTTCCCCCTCTGATTAGGTCTCTATTTCTCTCTCTGTTCCTGCTACTTTCAGTGTCTGATTCTTGTTTGTGTTTTTGATGCCAGAAGCAAGCTGTCGTCTCGTTTGCTTCCACCTTGTCCTATCCTGTCGGAGTCTGCCTGGCAGGTGCATCCTGCATTATACTAACGTTCTTTTTGTTCCATTGACAACGTTGGAAGAGGATTTATGCCATTCCTGTTTTTCATTAAAGAACTCTGTTTTCTGTTAAAACCGCTTTTGGGTCTTCACTCAAGTACATAACAACAAGGAAGACATTCCTTGAAAAGATAGTAAAGATTACACTACTACCGGTGTCTTTAATTATGATATTGATATTCTGGGTAGACTAAACTAGTTGTAGTCAGGAAACATTTTGTTATACTGCATTATGCTACGCCAGTCAGTCAACCAACCAACTTTATGGTCTTCCCCACTCTTGCCTGTGACATCTCCGGCAAATCTGTCACAACTTCATTTCTCTCCCGGTGCGTGAACATAAACAGAGTGGCTACTAGGCTCGTGCCAGCCAGCGTCAGTTGGACTCCCACTCGTAAAGCCACCGCCCTGGCAAAAAAATAAAGTGCCCGTGCCGCGCAACAAGGCTTCCTGCTCATGAAAGGGGCTGTGGAGCTGGTGGGAGCAAGCAGTCATCGCCAGGGCCAGGGCCAGGACCAGAGCCAGGACCAGAGCCAGGACCAGAGCCAGAGCCAGGGCCAGAGCCAGAGCCAGAGCCAGGACCAGGACCAGAGCCAGGACCAGAGCCAGGGCCAGAGCCAGGACCAGAGCCAGAGCCAGGACCAGAGCCAGGACCAGAGCCAGAGCCAGAGCCAGGACCAGGACCAGGACCAGGACCAGAGCCAGAGCCAGAGCCAGGACCAGAGCCAGGACCAGAGCCAGAGCCAGAGCCAGGACCAGAGCCAGGACCAGAGCCAGGACCAGAGCCAGGACCAGAGCCAGGACCAGGGCCGCATGACTGCTGTTCATAATAGAAAGGTGTAGCTGTGTAAAACAGCCTCTCAACTCTCCCCGTCCAATAAAAGGATGTTTTATGTGTAATTATTTTCCCCCTGTGAGCTGAGGTTGGCGGCAGAAAAAGGCACACACAGAGAGAGAGAGAGAGAGAGAAAGAGGGGGAGAGGGCTTGTGAGAGTCTCGCAGTCATGATTATACCAGGAGAGGGAGGAAGAAGGAAGAGGGGAGGAGGGCGCTCTCTGGCAGCCGTCTGCATGGAAACTCCGGGCCGAGGAGAAGCAAGCGAATAAAGGGGAGCAGAAACAGAAGAGCTATAGGGACCCTGCCTGCTAGGAAATGAAGAGAGGAGGCTTAGCTCGGCTTGGCTGGAGCGAGGCGTTGAGTGACCTTTGGAAAGCCACGTTTGGCGTTGAAAACAAAACGCAGACGGTTTGCTGGTGGTGGTGTATTTATGTGTGAGTGGGGTGGTCTGTGGTAGTGTGTTATCTCGAAGACAGCGAGACACGCGACCGCCATCGCAGCAAGCTCCGATCAACTCTGTGATGTTCAACGAAGGTATGCTCCTCAGTATTGTGGGGCTGCGTTGCACTCTGCACAGGCTGAAAGAGGCCTGTCAAAGCTTTGTTTGTACTGTATGGACGTCACCATAAAGGAATTCAACCGCCAGTTCACTCACATTCACACTGAGATGTTAACAGGTACACCACACTGTAGGTGTATTGTAACAGGTACTTACAATGAGGGTCATTGGATGTGGGATGAAAATGTTTGGGGCCCTGTATCAATCACTGCATCCAAGGAGAAAGGCAACAGACAAGTTGCTAGTTGGAGAAAATGCTAATTATGCTTATTGTGAGGTAGAAGGGGTGCTATTTGGATGCAAGTCCTCTTCTTGGTAATTAAGAAATACTTTAACATAGCACTCCTGGTTAATAACCCTTTAGAATCCATTATTATGTTGTACAAGACAAAAGCCATCTGACCAACACATTTCCACCTTCCTCAGGGTCATTTCATTGTGAAGATGTTAACATGGCGACAGAGGGGAGGAATGTCAGAGCAATTTAAGCCTTGTTTACATAAATAATGCATATACGATTCAAATCTGTTATTTTTCCTGCAGTCTTAACAGCCAAAAAGCACATGGAATTGGATATTTCAAGCCACATTTCAAACCACCTTCGTAGATTATTTGAAGTCAAATACAAATCTGATTCCTTCCAATGTGACTTGTGTCTGAACGGTCAAATCTGATTTATTTGTCCTCAAGTAGTTTTTAGACTGTTATTTGTCATATCTTGTTGCTTGCTAGCTACACTGTTGACAGCTTGACAAGAACATGTGGTAGCTAACTAGCTTTTTCATTGACCCCATTTAGTCGTCTGGTTGATTGTTTGGTCGATAGGCTGTTGGTCGACTGAGATATTTTGTTGTCGAGCTGTCCTGGGATGGTACAGTCCATCAATATAAGACAGGCATCTCCAAAGTAAGGCACACATTCCGCGAGGGTATCTGCATTCAAATCAAATCAAATGTAGTTATAAAGCTCTTCTTACATCAGCTGATATCTCAAAGTGCTGTACAGAAACCCAGCCTAAAACCCCAAACAGCAAGCAATGCAGGTGTAGAAGCACGGCTTGACACGCCAAGCAATTTGAGAAAATGTTGAAATAAGTGTAATTGCAATGGTTTTCCATAAATTGCTACTGCTTGGAACCTGAAACCATTTGTGAGTATTCCTTACAGTATGTGTGAAGATCATGTGTCTTGGGTATAATTAAAAATCTTGAGTTTAGTAGGGGAGTCTGGCTTAGACGCTTAGGAGCGTCTCGCTCCGGAATGTGCTCTCTCCCGCCAATTTGTGCACATTCAATGTCTCATTTTGGGCTCTTGAGTGGCGCAGCGGTCTAAGGCACTGCATCTCAGTGCTAGAGGAGTCACTACAGACCCTGGTTTGATTCCA